>NW_020653945.1:18050323-18088633 GCF_003589595.1 Hyposmocoma kahamanoa
CAATTGCCATAGAAATTATGTAAATAAAACTTACCTGAAAATTACCTAGTAGCAATACAGTCGCCAATCGTCTACCTTTACACACATACCCGACGTAAGCAGCGATACAGTCGCAATCGATGCAATCGCGAAGTAAATGCAATCCAAGCTTTTAATGGTTCGCCATAAGCGACTGCATCAATGCAGTCACGCGTTTCAAAGACGCGCGTTTGCTAAAATCCGCCGCGTGGAACCGCTCTAAAAGAATTGCTCCTCACCGATGCCAGCACCGGCCCGGTTCCTACACCATTTGTAACAATTTGTTAGTTCGCCGCCGGATCGAGGCGATCTACCCTTTTACTGTCTCTCTTATAAATAGCCACCAATGCTTCTTGATTTATCGTCGCATTTAGTCAAATTACTTTTCAGCGGCTTGGAATACCTTAAGTACGCTTGAGAGGTTCTACTTTTTTGTAATCCGTTGATTGCTGTGTTCTAAGTGGTGATTTAAACAAATGAGATGTTGGAAGCCGTCTTGCGGGTTCTGAACTTTTAAGAATCCATATCAGTCCTACAAAAATCGTCTTCCTCGTCTTGTCACTACCACTACATCAACCAGTAACGGCGTTAAATAACAATAGTAATGTCTGAGGAATTAATAAATGAATGAATGAAACAGAGGGCAGTCTTGCGAGCGCTCTCGATATGAATGAAGGTTGATCCTATTTTCGATAATAAGTAATAAAAATCATTGACATTCAGTATACACGATTAAAAACAAACATTCAGTATGGTGACTTGTAATTTTCTCACAAAAAAAATTATTTATTTAAACTTTATTGCACACAAAATCGTACAAATGGCGGACTAATGACATTCTTTGCCAGTCACCCGGAGATCTGAGCTCAGAACCTCAGAAAGAAACAGGAGTGCATAACATTTAAAACCAGGATCAAAGTTTGTAAACATAAAAGTTATAATATATACATATATAGTTATATATAGAAGTATATTACAAAAAATGTATATAGATTACCGGTAAAAAATGTCGTAAATTTCTATACATAGCGTGCTAATTTTTCAAAAACAATAAAGCATTTTCTAAAGGTTGAAAAGAAAACTATAACTCGAGGAAATATAATGAATACCTTATGTTAAATTATATCCACACATCAACCATATTATTTAAGAAAACGTATGATGATGATTACTTCGAAAGGCCTAACGGGACCGCGCCGCGTGATTTGATAGAATGTTCATTGTACAATACAATTTGCCAGTCTGATCTACCAGACACATAAAACGCAGCATCACACGTTCATATTGTTAGCATTTTATAAAAGACACGAAAAATTAAAACAACACATAAACAGTATCTTTACACATTATCGAAATTCCGTTGGGCTTCTGAATTATTTATTACATAGAAGACATTGTATAATTTAAACTCTCGTCTATACGAATATGTACGTATAGTGACATGTGATTTATTAATATAAACTAGAGACTTCGTGTGCAAAAGCTGCCTTATGTAGTACATTCAAAGTCCAAAGTACTTACAATGAGTTTGTAATGTCAGTTTTCACTATCGACAGATTAAAATTATCATTTTTTAAGTTTAAAACTTACATTAAATGTATTTTAATTGAAAAGTTATATTACAAAATTGAAGAGTACGTGTTAGATAAAGATGTATGGAAAGACAACATGAGTCTAGATTGCACATAAATATGAATCAAAGTGTATTTATTTATTTCTAGTTTCTCGCTTGTTCTTTTCAGGGAAGTCAGCACAGTGAACGAGCAGTTCATTAAAAAATGACGTTTTCAAATGTATAAATTTTGCTTATGGAATAAATTATTTGACTCAGTTGATTTTGACAGAATGAAATATTTATACAGAGTTGTTTGTAAAATATTAACAACCTTTTGTTCTTGAAAAGTTAGCGCGCTTTGTATACATATGTACGATTTTTTTTACAGGTAGACTATATATTTTTGCAATATACTTCTATATACACATATATATTTATATATTATAACTAAGTATATATTTTTATGTTTGTAAACTTTGATCCTGTTTTTAAATGTTATGTTGTGCACTCCTGTTTCTTTCTGAGTTTCTGAGCTCAGATTTCCGGGTGACTGGCAAAGAATGTCATTAGTCCGCCTTTTGTACTATTTTATGTATAGTAAGGTTTGAATAAATAAAAAACATTTAAAAAATGAGATAATTAGTAACATCATAAATAACAACTTTTATTTAGATAAAAAGTGGCAGATAGTACGATAAAAACTGAGAGTTAAAGTTATGTCAATTTATCATGTTTTGTAAAAAATCATTGTACAAAAAAAGACACATCCACGTACAAACTAGAATGCGTTATAGTTTTTAGAAACCGCTTTATTTAATGTATAATAGTTTAAATGTTTTAAATTAAAGTTGTTTTAGTCTTATTTGTTAATTAATTCATATTTTGTTCACTCTATATACTTCACACAGTATTTAACAGCAGAGGAAAAACCACCCAGTGCCAGGCGTTATTAAAATTTCTCGTCGATTTTCAACTCAGGCGTCGCAGTTTAATAATGCATGTCATAAAATTGTTTCTTGAGGACAGTTCCGTCCATATGATACTATTAATCGCGACGATTATCCCAAACTTACGTAATGACTTATTTAAAGCTGTATTTTAGAAGTTTTTAGTGCAATTCATTTTATAGCAATGAGTTTTCAATACCTAATAAAAGAAAAGCAAAAAGGAGTACACTCAATTTACAAGTCAAATTCCCGCTTAAATTTAAAATATGGTCCTGAAATTGAACTGTAATCTAAACAGATATTTTCTGCAGCTAGCCGTTCTATATCATTTATCAACTTAAAGGCTTATAGGCCACAAAGTGATTGCGTTGCGAGGCGCACGCCCTCCGGCGCCTGGGCCATCTCATAACACCGCAAACTTCGCCGGTCCTATCACCCGTCCGCTACAATGCTGCAATTTTGTCCATACTATTGATTGATAAACAGGACAGAGATTAATGTTGACCAACTTTCAGACTGCGGAACGTGCTTGCTACATCGGCGACGATCGGCTAGATTAATAGCGTCTTAGATATTGCAACGTCCCCGCGGAGCAGCTGTCCTTAAACAATTCCGATGCGCCGAGGAACACCAAACACTTCATCAAAGCGGCTTAATTCAGATTTAAACGGTAACATCGATCGACAACAGTTCGCCGCAGAGCGCTAAGCATCGCCCCGGGCTCGGTTAGGTAAGCGTCGACGTGAATTGTTGATGCGCGCGCCGACGGCACACATCAAATATGCAGCACACTTCCCGTCTCGAGTGGCCACCTCTCGCGACCTCGGCACAACAAGCCAAATGGAAATCTCAATGTCGGCTTGACAGTCCGACATGATAGGCGCGAGTCGACTTGACACGGACTCTTCCGAATGTGTCAGAAACTATTTCGGTTTCTTTATACGTGTGGGAATTACGGAATTGTTTCTTGAGTAATCGATAAAAGTGATCGCCGTTCCGCTCTAATATTGGGTTGCCGAATATGATATAATGGGAGAGGAAATACTCTTATTCGAGTGAAAAAGCTTTTAGGAAAAATTACTTTAAGGGTAACTTTTAGAAATGCTTCTTGTTTCCCCATACAGCGTGACTTGTTACAAAATGTTGTTTACCTGCTGTAATTAAGAAATTCGTAAGACAACCAATGGCGCCGGTAAGATCCCTCTATAGACAGGCTGCCTCCTCAAGAGTTCGAAACGTGTTTGCACGACTTGACTCCGTAATTAGCCGAACGGGTTAACAGATTTTATTTTCAACCATTTTTTTATAAATATTCATTCATTCCAATTATCCTTTCTTTAGAATCTGATTGTCAGTCGCTGAAAGGATCTCTGAAAAGTTTTCGAAAGAAGAGTCTGGTCGTATCGGTGAACTCTACAAAAATCTGTTGCAGATTTAATGAGGTAAATTAATAATGAGAACCGATTGCTGTTTGTTGCTGTTGTTTGTGTACCGATTCGATATAAGATTACTTCCGTGAATTCCATAGAAAAGTGACCAACTCTTTTAAATAAATAATAAAGAATAATAACGTACACACTCAACATAGCCCAGCACTAGGAAAACCCTGTGCCGCGGATGCCATGGACATTCACATAGACAACCACAAATGACGCTCAAACTCACGAGATATATAATTGTAGGCCATACAAATATTTCTCCCGGTCCGGGAATCGAACCTGGGACCTCTGCGTGGCAGTCCGGCATGGTAACCTTTCGGCCACGGAGGCAATTCGACTGTGTTTAACGTTTAAGAAGCGTAACGATTATGGCAAACTCTATACATAGGTATATATGTTAAATTTAAAATTAAAACATTTTAACAAGCGTTTAACATGTCATGAAATAGTAATCGGTAAATTTTATTTTTTACCAACAACGAACAGCTCATCAAACAAGTTCCCAAAACCCAGTCCATTGACCACCAGTGCCCAACAATATAATAGCATAATGAGTTGATAATAGAACTATGATCGGACAGTTGATAGGGAGAGTTGAAATTCGTGCCCTACTTTTTACACCTTAGCAAAGCATTAAGGTATTTACAAAATGGTTTTATGATGTTCCCAATTTAAAATTAATCGAAATTTAATTAATCAGAAGTATTTATTCAAGCCAAACGGTTACCATCCTGGTCTCCCACGCTGAGGACCCGGGTTCGAGTCCCGGACCTAGAGAAATATTTGTATGGCCTATATTTATTTCTCTCGTGAATTTAGATGTAATTTGTGGTTGTCTATGTGTGTGTCCAGGTACCCACGTTACAGGGCTTACCTAGTGCGAGGCTACGAGTATATATTACTAAAAATTATTATGAAACCATAGGTATTACATTTATTTGTCAAATTTGTCAAATGGCATAGAACATAATAGGAATCATGGATTCTTTATACAACTCGAAAAGTTCTTGATATTAATGACATTTTTACGTCCTTATTACCATAGACATAAAGCGTTTAGATAGGTTGTTTTGTCCCCTTCGGCACTTATGGTCGTAACTTAGAATTTTACCAGGAAATAAATTGTTTACATCATCATCATCATCAACCCATTTATGCGTCCCACTGCTGCACACGGGTCTCTTCTCAGGCGATTGTTTTGGCCATATTCCGCTACACTGATGCAATTCGGGTTGGGGACATGACACGTTTTACGAGAATTGTAAACCTTCTCGACGCGTAGGTTTCATCGGCAACCTATTACAAACCCAAAATTTTTTTTGTCCGAAATAACGTTTGTTCGAATTTTCATTACACCGAAAACCGAATTGTAACGAAACAGTTGCTCTTTCAGGATATGTTGAATGTTTATCGCAAAAACACTATTAGGTTCGGTCAGGTTAAGTTAGGTTTAAATTTAATATCTATCTCCCATGTGTTAAAAGTAACTATCATAGAAAAACGAAAAAGCTTTCTCCTGTAAATTTTTTTTAAGATAATTTTTTTGTTGATTTTCATTGAAATAATCTCAGTACAGAATACTAAAAGATAATAAAAATCGGTTCTCACTACTCAAAGTATATTGAGAGAGAAAAACGCCTTGAATTGGAGAATAGCAAAATCAACCATTAAAATAATTGCTACTTATAATAAAATTTAGATGCTATTTATAAAAAATAATCTTCATGCGTGAACAGCCACCCTCAGAGGTGGATGATTTTCTTCAAAATTAAATGGGACCACTGTGGAGATACCCTCTTTGCAACAAAAAAGAACCATGAAAATCGATTCACAAATACCGGAGTTATCGCATAACATACTTACAAAAAACACAGTCGAGTTGAGAACCTCCTCCTTTTTGAAGTCGGTTAATAAAAAGATATTCACATAAGAGCTTTTTCAGTCGGTTACTCTTTGAATATGCTTTTTAAATATTTAGAAAACTTCTTGTCTACCAAAATAACACATAAGAGTTTTTAAATTTGCAACGACGACATTCTATGTTGTGTCTATGTTGTGTATTCTATGTTGTATTATTGCTGTAAAAAACGTTGTTATGCCTGTCCACCAGAAGGCATTACTTTAGATTCAATGCTACCGTGAATTTTTTGTTAAATTTTGGTTTACTGCTGCACGTGATTACGGCACGTTGTGGGGAAAGGGTGTGGGGCCGGGGCGGAGGTTGCAAGCTGCACGTGGCCCCGATCGATCCTTGCACTGTACAGTTCTGTACCGGTGACACAGAAACGATTGTATCTTACGCTATTCGGAATAGTTTGTATACGACCTACGATAACAGAATTGGCTAGGCCGTTGACATAAGAGAAGCTTGAATTTATTAAAGATTGAAGATTTATTGTTAGGTACGATGAATATGTTTGTCATGACGTAGTATAATAGTTTATTACGCTCTTAGATAGTTTTTAACCGACTTCAAAAAAAGGAGGAGGTTTTCAATTCGACTGTATGTTTTTTTGTATGTATGTTACGCGATAACTCCGGTGTTTGTGAACCGATTTTCATGATTTTTTTTTGGAAAGAGGGTACCTCCATATTGGTCCCATTTAATTTTGAAGAAAATCATCCGCCTTAACGGTAGCTGTTCACGCATAAAGATTAATTTTTGTAAATAGCACCTAAATTTTATTATAAGGAGCAATTATTTTAAAGGTTGATTTTGCTATTCTCCAATTCGAGACGTTTTTCTCTCTCAATATACTTTGAGTAGTGAGAATCGATTTTTATTATCTCCTGTGTCAAGTCCCGTATAGTGGCGAACTAGGGGATGAATCCGGGTTTGCGCACTTTCCGGTAACCGATTTCAATAAAACTTGGTAATTATATGTAATTCCACATACTTTTGAGGTCGGTGTTTTAGTACTCTGTACTCAGATTATTTTTATTATATTTTGGTAATTAAAAACGACAACATTAGTAGTTTAAGTAGCAGTAGAGCTCCTTGTGAAAGAGTTGATCCAAGGAAGTACTGCCACCTTACTTATTTCTGTCGGCAAGTAGGAATTAGTTAGAGCATTACTTCGTAACTTCCTTCAAAACGGGACGAACAAATCGTTCGCAAATCATAAAATAAAATTGAAATCATTTGATTTATAGCTTTTTACAGACATAGACACAAATAAAGTATAGACAACGTTTTGTGCAAAGTCCACAAGGCATTGGGATGTACTGAGTGAATGAATGTACGATATATTTCTATTGTTGTTTGTACAAAAGGTACGAATTCTTAGATTAGAGACACTACATGACATTAGACGAGGAACTTTACTATCTTTTCGTGGAGACTCTAAAAGATATGAAAAACTTGTAGGCGTTGTACCATCATTATTAACGTATGTTAGTCCAGTTATCCATATAAGTAAGTAAATTAACTTATTCAAATTAAAGTACAAAGCTGGATATATCTTTTAAAACATAGAGTAAATGTGTTCATTTCGTTACACCCGTAGGGATGTTAAAGTTTGGCTATAGGGTGTTCCCTCTAAAAACGTGTAATTAATTCAGATATTCTACACCTAGTCGATCCAATGAATGTCTCATTTTTGTCCGCCATTACAGAAGGGTATGCTACTAATTTATCATATTATGCCCAAACCATCTCTTAAAAGCAAAGCTTTTGGGTCACCCAGTAAATAAAGCATACCGATGACTTTCTAGAATATGGCCTATCTTAAAATGCATCTAAATCATCACCGAGATGGTTTAAATAAAACTTTGACGTATCTGCCACGCAAAATTGACATATATAATTTACCATCCCGACATTGTCATGCGATTATTTTAACCAATGAAAAGCTCGGTGCCCTATTAACAATAAAATTTAGTATTTTACGAACAAATTTCGGTAATAAGTAAAAAAAGAAACTATTTTCGATTGAACCACTATTCTTGAAAAGCAGATATACTATACACACGTGCGTATTGGTGTGCCGTGTATTAACAAAATGCGAAATGCAATTACCCGACATTATGTGGGAAAAGTTGAACATGATTAAGGGTCTGCATTAGAGGTTATAAATCTGACGTATCGAAGTAACATAAACATTTAATGGTTTCGGTATAACCACCCCAGACTATCCCTCGTTTCGATCTATCGTCACGATAATCATGTCGACCCGTCGCTACTCCCCTGGCGTTCAAGTTAGTTAACGACATAAACATACACTATCGATTCGTCGTTTCGATCAGTCTGAAACCGATCGTGAAGACAAATCGCCCCGTATATGGGGGCCTAACGGCAAAACATGAGTTATGGAACAAAGTACTTGTAGTGTTAATCTGAAAAAGAGGAAAAAGCAGGTCGTTTGCGGAGTTTCATCGAGTATTGCTTATATTATGTGCAAATAAGAAGTGGCAATGTTCCAAGAGATGGCGACGGCTCACCTGCAGTACCGTAGTTGGTCTATCAAGCGCCCTTTGCTACCTATTTTTAATCAGAATTTTTGTCTTGCTGTTCTCGAGTAATATGTTTACAATTGTATGCCCATAGCTATAGAAATTGATGTATATACCCAAATATAGATGATAATAATAATAAAAACATTTATTATAGACCATATCCCCTGATATGATCCTCTGATATCCCAAGATAGCGGTATTAGATACAAAAGAAATTTTAAAAGTATGTTAGTACAATTCCAATGAAACTGGATATATTGGATGATAATTAAAATATTAAAGAAAATACACAAATCCCTATTTAATTTGATCCGTACCATACTTTACCCAAAAGTTTAAAATAATGAGAGGACATAATTATGAAATGTAGACAATTATGAAATGGCTGATATACGACTATAAGCTTACAGTATTGTTCTTAAATCCAATGGAACCATTTACGTCCCGTAAATCGACTAATACTCAAGATAAGTTCGACAGAAGAACATGTATCGATCGATTATAGCTAACGCGATTCGCCTGCTCTCTTTTTTAGAGCCTCATAAGCTTAAAAGTTGCCCACCACCGGGACTACGAGCTTTCAAAAGAAGTTTAAGTGGTGTACTGTTAAATGCCAATACGATAAATTACATCATACAATCAATCTAAAATTATGGACCGTAAATAATTATTACTTTTAATCATTGACTTACAATTATATGGACGTCGGGTCCGCGCTAAAAAGTGTCCGAACTTATAGGGCGTTAAAATCGTATACAGAGCGTCATTCACGCTTTAGTCTTCGTTTGTTCGATTGACAGCGAAGCAAGCAAAATTAGACAGTACTGCGATGACATTACAATTTAAATTCAACGTTTTAGCTTTTTCATATTCCTTTAAATGTCACTACGTTTAAATAGGTTGACTTGGGACACTTTTTTCGTGGTTTTTGTATTAGACCCGTCGTCCATTTATTTGTAAGTCAATGCTTTTAATAATAAAATTACCAATAATAAAATAAAATTGCCAAGCAATAATGCGAGCATGTCATGTCAGTTATATTTCAGGGTGACGGCCGCAGTGAAAGTGCCCTCAGATCTTTGCGATTATAACTCTGAGCGGCACTGCACCTGTTATGGACAGGCGTGTCCCATCACTTGGTATTATAAAAAAAACAAATCAATTGATTTATAGCTTTGTGAACGACATAGACACAAGTAAAGTATAGACAATGTCTTGTGCTAGGCACATGGCATTGGCATATACTGAGTGAATGAACGTACGATATATTTCTATTCTTGTTTAAATCATCTTTGCGCCCTCCCTGCGTCCGTCCCCCGCACCTGCAGTCACTAGATTAGTGCGGTCTCGACTGCGGTCACAATGCAACCTGCTGCCTTGCCGCCCTGCCGCAGTCCCCGCACACTTGCAAATAAACCCTGATTCGTTGCATTGTTACCCTCTTCAATACTGACTTACTTTCTTATTTTTGGATCAGATCCAGCTTCTAAAAGTGTTGCTTTTGTATACAGGATTATTTGTATAATACTAACAACCTCCCTGAACTACTCGTACATTGCGAACATCATAAATATCAACCTTTATTCCATGACTTTTAATAATTCATGACATTTTATTTTCATACAAAAATAAATATATTTAAATAGATCGCTCTATAATCTCAGTACAGAGTACAAAAAAACTTACCTCAAAAGTACATCTGCTTGCTAAGTTTTATTGAAATATCCCCTAGTTGGCCACTATACGGGACTTGACACAGGAGATAATAAAAAAATCGGTTCTCACTACTCAAAGTATATTGAGAAAGATAAACGCCTTGAATTGGAGAATAGCAAAACCAACCATTAAAATAATTGCTCCTTAAGTAAAATTTACGCGCTGTTTATAAAAATGAATGTTCATGCGTGATCAGCCACCCTTAGAGGTGGATGATTTTCTTCAAAATGAAACGGGACCACTATGGAGGTACCATTTTTCCGACAAATAAAGAATCATGAAAATCATGAAAAACAAAAAAACATACAATCGAATTGAGAACCTCCTACTCTTTTTGAAGTCGGTTAAAAATGGTGACAACTCTACGGAAGTGAAAGAAAGCAGCCACTATGAGACAGCACGGGGGAAGCGTTGCTAAAAATACAGATCTAAAACGTGTCAGATAATACAACAAAAACTAAAAAGTTTCTTATTGTTAAATTTATTATGTATGAAATAAAACTATTTTTCCGGTTTTAAATCGCGTATATTTGTTTTTTCAAACAAACCGACGTTTCGGGCCCTTTACAGGTCCCATGGTAACGGTTGGCTGAGGTGGAAAAGTCATTAACCAGTTATGTCTAACATTAATGCAAACCACCCCATTTTTTTCAACTATAGTTACAAAAGTTATTAATTTTACGAACTTATTTTTAATTTTACAAATAAACATTCCAATTTACGCTACATATAAGTATTTTACAAATTATTTTATTTTAACAATTTGAATGTTTATTAAGTTAAATTTATTATTAATTAATAATGGAAATGAATATAAATTAAAACATATTAATTAGTACTGCAGTCTTATATGTCTGTTTGGGATTTTTCATCAGAGGAAATACTGGATCCCAAACTGTTGGTATGGAGAATCCATCTTCCCAGTTGAAATTAGGATGTTTTTTTTCTTTCAATGGCCTTTCGCAGCATCCTGGGTAAATATTTTTTTTTACTATGTGTGACAATCGCGAAAACCTAAAAGCGCGATAAAATTATTATGTTTTTTAAAAAGCCATAGAACTATAGTTCTTGTTTAAGCTCATTAAATTCATTGAATAATGACAGCATGAATAACATGCATACTTAAGACTCGATGCCTCAGCTAGAATTCAAATTATGCCCGTACTAATACGTTTTATTTTGCTTGGGTCGAGCGGCAGCGACACTGGCTTTATTTCAGAATTCATTTTTTTGCAAACGAAATTGAAGACATTTGAAAAATGTATATCGTATTCTATACGTGTTCTATTTAATTCAGCTGATATTAAAAAAAATATTGGTATATTTAATGTACCTATTGAACACAGCGGTATTCTTGTAAAATTTCAAAGTTAGTTTGTATTTTTTTCCATCGTGAAATTTTTCAGGAATCGTGTTTTATACTAATCAGTGTATATCGTTCAATGCTAATCACTCTTATGTAGAATCAACCGAAGCCGTTTGAGGATCTATAGACTCTTAATGTAAAAATAATATGATTGCACAAGAAGAGGGCAGTGATGTGTTGCTTTGGACACCGATCAAGACACCCTCAAAATCCTAGTCACAAGCCGTGGTAGCTTAATGGTTTGACCTACAGTCTATCAAACAGAGACTGTTCAACCTCTGACTTTTTCGGAATTTATGTGCGTAATTTAATTTGAAATTTACCATGAGCTTTTCGAAGGTGAAGAAAAACATTGTGGTGAACCTGTACGTCGAACAAGGTTCACAACCCTCGGAAAACGTATGGTGTCCAAGCGCATTGGCCTAATGGCTACTATGGACTATGACTGACTATGACCGATATGGACTATGGCCTAAAGCCCTCGCCTGAGAGGAGACCCGTGCCCAGCGGTGGGACATATAAATGATAATGATAATTTTCAGTGAACACACCCTGAACCAGCGAAATACGGTAAACCAATTCATATCCCCTACTACACAAAGCCCCCTTACCTGGTTATACGATAAGTTACAACATTGGTACGTAAATGTGTAATCTATATAATATAATAAATAATAACGTAAAGAGTGAATTCTGATTGACGTGACTCAGCTGAAGCTGAAGCTGTTGCTAAAAATACGAAATATTGATTGTAGGTTTACGATATAAGCACTGAATAAGAAGAGTATTTCAACACACCTCCCTTAGAAAAATTCTGAAGTCTGTTGAATAATATTAAAAAGAAGCTGTAATTTCTTTTTTCGACGAAAAATGAATATTTTATATTATATTATATTTATTTAGATATTCTCTTTTTAAACACGCAGCGCATTATATTGTTATATCGACAGGTATTTATTTCAAATCTCACCTCTTAATATATCACAAAAGTCCCAGAAAACTGCTAGTTAATTAATTACACAAAATTATAGAAACACGCATCGCATACTGGGACGTCAAGTTTCGAAAAACAGTCCGTTACACCGTGCCATACCATTATAAAATCTATATCATAGAAACGTATTTTCTTTTATAAACTTGTTTATAATAAAGAAACTGTTTTTTTTACGTTAAACTCCATAAAAACTTTGCCAAATATGTAATCTCAAAAAAACTTGACAGTTATGGATGAAAAAACGTACAAATAATCAAATTGATCGTTGAATCGAAAAACATTTTCCTACACGTCGTAAAGTAACGCGGTATAAGGGAGTAAATTCACCTTTTCAATGGTGCCAAGCCTCCCTAAAACGCTCGCTGCATTCCCCCCACTCATCCTACCCCTTGTGTAGCTATTGACAAGAACAATATTCGAACGCATTTCGAAGAAGTTACTTATAGGGTTATGAGCTTACAAAGAGCCTTAACCAATTTAGTTACGCATTGAATGGTACAGAACAGACTGTTCTTTCATCTCTTTATTTACTTACATTGTTATGTATGCATCAGTGTTTCCGATGAATAACTCTCAAACAATTTTGAAGAAATATTGTTTGAGCTTTATAAAACGAACTTTTAACCGAACTCAAACTTAGTCGAAACTAAGTAAAAATAGCGAGCTGAAAAAGTTTATAAAACGAACTTTGCCTAAATTAAAGCAAGAAATTGCGAAGTAAACTCAAAGTTTAATTCAATTTCTTGCTTAAACTTAGGCAATACGAAAAACTCTTAGCTCGCCATCTTTGCTTAGTAAAGTCAAAGTTCGTTTTGTAAATACGAAAAAATGTTGCCGTGACGTATGTACATTTTTTATCACATTTATTACTCAATTTCATTTTAATTGCAATGTAATGTAATGTTAAATTTATTAATTAACTTAAATTAACATTTTATTTTATTTTTCTTTTTTTATTTATTACATGAAATTTTTAGGGTCTGCGTTTCTATTAGGTGATTATTAATCTTTGTCGGTATTTTAGAAAATACGAATTGATTCGCCTATTCTATAGATAAAATCCAGGACTGACCTCTAATATAGAATAATTTATCATTTCATTTTACATTTTAATAGCTCCTTCTGAAAGAGTTTGTCCAGGGAATTAATGCCATCTTACCTATTTTTGCCGCCAAGCAGGAATGTGAGCATTGGGATTTGTCAACTTGTGTTTCAGGGTGCCGGGCGCAGTGGCAGTGCCCTTCAGATCTTTGTAATTTAAAGCTCTGAGTGGCAGTGCAACTGTTATGGACAGACGTATCATTTGCCAGCAGGCGCACGCTTGTTCGTCCCGTCATAAAAAAAAGAATTTATATCTACTAAGTTTGATAATGCATTTTACAATATCAAGAGACAGGACGAACAAATCGTTCTTTAAGGAAGGTGATCTTATGCTACTTGCATCCACTGGATGCAAAATACCGGCACCGGTCTTCGGCGGATTTCCGCAACCTTCACCGGGTCGTTGGTCCACCTTCAAGGTTGTCTGCCCACGCTGAGTCTTCCGGTAGGCGGTCGCCACCCGAGAACTCTTTGATAACCAGGAGTTAGTTTAATTTTTGTTAACTGTAATTTATGGTTCTAAAATGTATGATACCGAATTTATTGCAAGCTTGTCGACTTTTTTATCATAATTAGTAATTATCACCCATTCCTATTTCTCTCTCTTACTACGATTTGTTGTCGAGCGCCTAATTAATATACTATTAGGCTTTTGCGCACGAACACACGTGACGCGGCTATCAAAGATATGCATCATACGTCACAAAAACGAAATATGACAGCTGTATGTTCGTTCATTTAGCCAGTTAGTCTTTTTGCTTTTTAGACTCGTAAATAATAAGTGTTAAGTAATAAGGGTTAGGATTGGACCCTTGTCTGTACGCTTTAGCACCACGTCAAAACGAAACGTCTATTTTATATGCTGTATCGTCAGCACTCTACAACGTCATGTTATGTTGAGCTGATAAGTTGGTTTCAACCATTTCAACCCTTATGCCTTTACGTGAGTCTTTTGTTTACGTTACGTATTGAAACAACATCACTAATAATTGAACTTGAAAATGAATCATTGATTGTGACTAAAAGATATAAGCTTCAACCATAAAGATAACAATTTCCTCTTTATACGCAATGTATATTACTTACTTAACTCGAATTTTATATAAATAAATGCATCGTTTGCTCATTTTCAAATGTCCTCACAAAAGGAAGTACGTGACTTGGAGCTCGGGCGCTGAGAAAATTTCGGTGAAAAAGAACTCTTTATTATTTACTCCTCTTCGAAAATATAATAAGACGCCATGGTTTAGTGCCTGTTGAGCCTTCTCTATATAAGACTATAATTTTGTTCAAGTTCCCGTCCATTAAATAGCTAAAATTAAGGCTCGTGGTGACTTAATGAATACGACGGATTTGTGAAAGATGAAATTCAAATTTTTATAATATCTCTTCAGTACAGTTTTCGACACCAATTCTCTATTAAAGCTTAGTCTGGTGCAATTTGTTTCAATTGAAAAGTTGTATCATTAAGTAATTCTATAAAACTGGCTATTAAACACCTTTTCGAATTCCAGGAATCAGTTGACGGGACGTCTCGACTACAGTCTGCTCGTCGACGCCTTGCAAAATAAACTAGAAGGCTCGTATTTCCAGTAAAAGTTGTAAACAATATATTGTTATGAAACATCCCCGTATTTGCCCAGGTGGTCGCATGACACGCATTGTTTGCGATGAATGAGTTGCTTCTGCGGCGTGATCATTCATGGCTACCGTAGCTACGTACTATATTTGTAAGTTTCTATTATGTATTTGTATGCGGTGTGCATGGTTCTCGAAATTCGGAACAGCTGCTCGCAATTCGCTTTATTTGTATACGCGGCGAGCTCTCGCGTTGTATTGTCCCACATTCTATGTTAGGTACGTGTATGTAATGAGGTTAGGCATTCGATTTCAACAAGCTTTTAACAAAAATGGGTGCACAATTTCATTCGCTATAGTTAGTTAGTAGGTATTCAAAATGTTGCGAGTTGTAAATGGGACTGGTGAAATTACAGGCACATATGACTTGTCAACTTTATGTGTCAGGGTGACGGACGCGCGGTGGCAGTGCCCCTCAGATCTTTGGGATTTAAGGCTGATGTGGACCGGCGTGTCGTTTACCGCCAGGCGCACGACTTATTCGTCCTGTCACTAATATACTACTATCATAAAAAAAAATAATGTGAACGATGTCACAAGGTACCTGTGTGTAAAAAATTGCGATCTAGATCTTTATTCCTATGTGTCAAATGCCAGTTTTAGTATGCTTGAACTATCTGAAAAGCATTATTTACTCCGTGAAACTAAAATGGAACTCTTATACGGAAATGATTAAACTTGTTACGACCGACAAACAATAAAAGTAGTAAAAGAAGACTCCTGTCTCTACGACTGCTCGTGTTAGATAAACGTGTTATTACACGTTTAATTTTATTTTAGACAAATGAACTAATTTTGTTGAAACATAAACCTAAGTACAGGTACTGGGTATACATGGATATTTTCTATGTTTGGAATGGAAATGTTTATATTTTTGGAACTAGATGTTGAGTTATATAAAGTTTGCTTTTAACTTATCTGTTTATTTTATTAACACTCTCTATTGATATTGGTTGAGCATAATGCTTGATATGCGTTAGTGAAAATTTATTTCTGTCAAAAAGTTTAACTTTCCGTCCAACAGCGCATAATGTCTGTGCCATGTGGAATGTTTAAAATTAGAAAAACAATTTGTTAATTTTTTTAAATATTACACATCACATACGTTGCTATGATTCCAAAGTACTTGTATTATGGAAATCGGAAACAACGACGTTACCACAAACACCCAGGACCCGAGACAATACAGAAAAGTTTGTCTATTTACATTGACCCGGCCGGGAATCGAACCCGAAACCTCAGAGATGGCTACACCATGAAAGCCGGTGTGCAAGCCACTCGACATCGAGGTCGGGAAAATCGTCGTAAGTCGTCAATTTGATATATACATATTATAGTGATGCAGGTGCAGCTAGCAGAGTGTACGTAATAAACGCGTTATTCACCTTCGCATCCCATACGTTCATATTAAAATCCCATTCGTAATACAAAGTATCCACAGCCCCCAGTCGCTGGAACTCGCTCGTTTCGACGACGACGTTGACAAATCAATTCGCACCTAATTCACTAGAAATACGGTTGCGGATGGCGCATAACAATTTTTCTAATAAACCTTGAGACTGAGTCGAAAACTGTTTGGTAAAATTACCTTTGAGAGCTTAGATTTAAGGTTGATATTGATTGTGAAGTGGTTTGGGTGCGGGGGCGTAAGGAATGAAGGGCAGGTCATCGCCCCTGCCCCGCGCGGCATACGGGCGCGGCGGGTGGCCGCCGCTTCCGCCCGCCGCCGGTCCGCCGCCGCGTATCAACCGAGGACGTAACGCGCTCATTTCTACGGAAACGGTGTCACTTCGAAATATATTATCTAAGAAAAAAACTCCAATGATAAAAAACGAGAATGCTCATTATATCATTTATGGCCAATGTCAATGTCTATTAGAGACAAAACAACGAAAAGCGTAGAAGATATTTCTTTAACGACAACCATAGTTTGCAATTTATTTATCATGAACTCAATATCAATATCGTCGCTCTTTATGTACTTTCCAATGACAAACCGGATGTAAATCGGATAAAACCACTTATCAGTGCGATTCTTGGTGACTACTTAGTATAAACTATCAATTGTATCAAGTATTTACACAATAAAATATATAGTAGATTAAATATGCTTATAAAAGGTGTAAAAGAGAAATATTTAAATTATCTATATTTTTAAAGACAGCAAACACCCTCGGGTATCGTGTCCAGGAGGCTGGTAATGTATATATAAGTCATACCCTTCGGATGGCTGAGCTTATACTTAGGTGGAAGTAGCTGTCAACCCTATGGTCAATGTAAGTTTAGGAGGCGTGCTGAATTCTTGATTGCGAGGAGCGAGTTTCCTCTGTAGTCTCCGGGACACAGGGCTTCTACCGCAAAATTTATAAAGTGGTATTTTGCCGCTCGAGCCCCATATTCATGGATCGAAGCCATTCAGGTCCTTCGCCGTCATTCCGACAGATGCCAGTGGATTCGTGGCTTGTCGGTATTGTGGAAGATAACGTTATTGTATGCTACTGGTCGGGATATTCAGCTAGCACTTCGAATATAATAGAAGCCATGGTAGACGCAATCGCATTAGCTGTCTGCCCAATATCCATGAACTGATATTCTGGCGTCGGGTAAATACATCAATTCAACGGAACACAAAGAAAGGCTAATGATGCTACGGAAAAGCGGGGCGCAAAATGCAAAGAATGTGCTAAACAGAAAAGAACGACGTTGAAAAGTCATCTGACGTCCAGTCCACCGTATCGGGCTTGGAAGTGAAGCTTGAACCAATAGCAGTCATTCAAAGGGCAATTTAGGATTTCGATTAAAGTATCCCGGGTCATATCGTAAGCGGAAGAGAAAAGGGACTCGAATTTCCAGAAATGTGAGCAGCGGTGAACGTAGGCAAATTTTGGGCAGACTCATAAGATAAATAGGGCCATATGGGGGTTGATCTGGGAAAGACGATCGAATGTTTCAGTGAATTTTGTTATCTGATTGTTTATGAATACCGGGATCGAGCCATCGAGGATGGGTGACCCCAGCGGGCGTAGGGAGTCTTCTGTGAGGATGTTAATATTGGGGGCCAGGACATTGAAATTTGACATAATTTCCGTTCTCCGGCTACAATACAGAATTTGACTATAAATAGCTCACATTTTGAAAGATTGAGTTCGCCAGTGGATTTAACCTCCTAAGAGGTCGGATTGTTTTGTCAGTCCCGTTTCTAATTCACATAACTATCATTACAATTATATTCACCATGTACCTATACGCACACTATACAAACAGTTAGTTTGATACTCAATCAATGTATGGCATAATTAACACATAGGAAACTGCTACGCCAGACGTAGCTTCTACTACGATATGTAGTTTTCGTAGTATTCGTAGACCTAGAAGGATGCGATTGTTGACCCTAAAATTTTACTTTTAATACATAAACGCAGCAACATTTCTTAAAACATATTACGTAAAACTTATGAAATAGAAAGTTTATTTTGATTATATGCCATAATAACGTTTCATATTGGACTTCGACCCAAATTTATGTCCAGTTAGGCTAGATTTAAATTAGGAAAGATTAAGATTTTATTAGATTGAACTTCGTAAAAGTGTAAACATTTAACTTTTACTGATGGAAGTGAAAATTAAACCCAAAATAAATAAGAGAGTAAATTGAATATTAAGTTGCGACTAATAGGAACCTAAATCCAATATAAGAATGAAAACCCTGTGAACCCAATGTCTGGCAGCTACTTTGTCCAAAAAATAAAAAAGCTGCCTGCAACATGTTCACACCGCTGCAGGGAGCCGGGTCTCTGAAAAAATCAGTGCCAGTCTAATAGTGAGAAATGTAGTGTTTCGATACACATCTGAATTTAGTTTATTTATCATGTATAAAAAAAAAGTATGGTAACTCTAAACAAACGTAGTAGCGCGGTTTGTATGTATGTGTGCACATCGGCCACGTACCGTGTACGGACGCACGCATTCCCATAATTTCGCGATGCATTCGCATTGCATAACAATATTATTATGCCAGCGCACCTTTAATTATTATGCGAATGTGTGCATCCGTATACGGTGCGCGGCGATCGAGCCCACACACAAGCCGCGCCGTTACCTTATACGAAGTTACCAAACTTCTGTTACTTCTGTTACTATGCACGCGCCTTTCATTATTATACGAATGTGTGCGTCCGTATACGGCGCGCTGCGGACGCGTACACATATAAAGCGCGCTGCTGCATATGAGCGGAGGTACCATATTTGTCTTATTATACATTTTAGAATTTACTAAATCATCACCTACTACTAGATGAAAAAAAAACATTGCGATGAAACCTCTTCGACGATTTACTGAATCTGCATAGAGGACATTGGCCTAAAAAATCCCTTTTTTCATTATATCTAACGTGAGCATACGTACTGTCCCGTTGGAATTCGTGTCCCGCAGTCCTCAAAATATTTAACAATGTCCCGCTTTCACAAAACAGGACACACAATAAATATTAGAAAAATGCAGCGAAAGCAAAAATATGTAAAGCGCCCATACAAGATAGTTACTTTTTTAAATTTGTAATCATTAAATATTTTTAGTTATTTTTTGTATTTTTTTTAATCATTAAACATTTCGTAACTATCATAAACATCTGATTTATTTTTAAAACAAGAAGAAATTTACTGGTGTTCCGTTCTGAGAGAAAAAATAATGGTCACATTAATCATAACCCAAACCCGACCAACGGACGTATATTGGTTGCCGATGATTTTAACAACTTCTTTACGTATATTATTTCTTGGTTTCGTACATTGAACTGAACAGATGTGCGGGTGACTCATTGGTTTCGCACTAGTGTTTATTTATGGATGTAATTTATGTAAATTAATACGTGGAATAATGATAAAGGTCGTCACCAAGTGCTCTCTCATAATATCGACATATCTTACAAGGCCGTCTCGCTTACACCTGTACTTAACCAGTTTAAGGACACGAATTTTCCTTGGTATTGTAAAGCCACATGATATCATACGTCAAAAGTGCTTTTGTCGTATGAAAGCAACGATATCTATGTACTAGCGTACTAGATGTGGCGTTCTCATGCTGTGTTTCACTGACGTGCGGTGAGGACACAACACTTCGATATCATTGAGTAATAAGCAACAGAGTGTTCTGACTACACTACACAATAATAGAGTAAGGGTTAATACGAATAAAATAGTTACTATGGTTACCATATTATTATATAAATTTATAAATATAAAAAAGACTAGGCTTCATCTCTTGAAGATCTTTGCCTTTCTGCAAGGAAAAATAATAATATAACATAAATAATTTCAACTTGACTGTATTTTTTCCGTTTACTTAATTTGTTTTTCTTTTATTTTTCTTACAATATAATAATTATAAATAATAAGCGGAAGTCCCTGAGTCAAAGCAAAATAAATTATATAAATGTATTGATAAATATCACTGGTAAACACTCAATATTATCTGTCTGCCTAGCTCATTCCCAATAGGCATAGACTGTCACGTGTGTCCAAGGTACTACGGTACTGATATTCTTTGACAAAATTCAACACTCAGTGGAACATGTAGTTGCTTTGAATATTCTTATCTATAGATTGGAAATCCATAAAAATAAAACAAGCTACATTAAACAAATAATGTGTAATATAAAATTCTATTATTTAAGCATAAGAAAATAATCGACTAATTACGTTTTAAATAGAAAACCACCGTGAGATTCTGACTCTGATTAAGTCAAATGTTTGCTCGACAGTTTCGAACCATGTCGAGCAAAAATTCTACTTAAATACGTGAGTTATCCGTTATTTTCGTTAATATGACTAATTACGTTCGTGGAACCTTTCTTTAAACCTATCTCAAGAAAAGTTATCATTTTGCAGATATCGTCATATTACACTTGCCAAGTATGCTATTGTAAAATCTTGGTGCTGTCTATGGAAATAACCAAAACCGTTCGGATTGTGGAGCAGTATATTTAAAAAAAAGACATTCTTGTATACTTATGTAATTTTAAAATAAGTTTGCAGATTATCACACAGTCGTTTTGATTAGATTTTTCTAAGGAGACTAGGCGATAATTTCATTATTGCAACTAACTTTATTAATTTTTAGTTTTAATTTAATTTCCAGTTTACTTCTGAGACATAAGTTGACAAGTCCCATGCGCCTCTAATTTCACCAGCAGCTTCAAAACCGAACGCAGTAATGCAGACATTACTGCTTGGCGGCAAAAATAGGTAAGGTGGCAGTACTACTCTGGACGATCTCAGGTGCTAACTATAAGCACAATCATGGCTGTACGCACAGACTACGCCCAATGTATGCAAAAGTAAAAATGTATTCTAACTGGTGGTATGTTAACATTTCTTTTACTAGAACTAGTAATATTTTATTTATTTTATTTTATATATATTATTACTTTTATATATTTGTTATTGTGTTACTCAATATTTGAAGTTATCTAATATTTCAGAAGTATTTTAAATGTCATTAGGGATTGTAAATGTAATATACCAAAAACACCAAAAACTTGCTTAGCTCGGCTATATTTGCTAAGTCGAAGTCAAGTTCGTTTTATAAACCACACTCCTAGTCTATTAGTCAATTCTATAAATTACTACAATTACATATCTAAGAAATTATACCTCTATCTATATATTTAACTGCCTCTGTGGCCGAACGGTTACCATGCCGGACTGCCACGCAGAGGTCCCAGGTTCGATTCCCGGGCCGGGAGAAATATTTGTATGGCCTACATTTATTTCTCTCGTGAGTTTGGGTGTAATTTGTGGTTGTCTATGTGTGTGTCCATGGCACCCGCGACACAGGGTTTCCCTAGTGCGGGGCTATGTTGAGTGTGAGCGTTATTATTGTTATTATTATTATCTTATTAAATAGTAAATATAGTTTATTGCTCTAAACTAGTTGCATTAACTAAATGATATAATCTGAAATATCGGGGGGAAATAAAAGGTACCGTGGTAAAGAAATTGTAACTAGTTTAGTGAATAACCACGAAAATCGTAGAAGTTACATTAACTACTTAAATATCAGGTCTAGGTTTAGATTAAATGAATAAGGTTAGGTTCCCACGGCAGCCGCCTATAATGCTAGCAGTTTCCGTTTTTTATGAGTAATTTTCGAACTCGTTGTTAACAATTAATTGTCGTATTATTTTTTAATGATACTAATGACGGGACGAACAAGTCGTGCGCCTGGTGGTAAGCGACACGCCTATCCATAGCAGTTGCAGTGCCACTCAGGGTTTTTAATCGCAAAGATCTGAGGGGTATCGTCACTGCGTCCGTCACTCTGAGCCATAAGTTGACAAATTCCATGTGCCTGTAATTTCACCACCAGCATTACCCTTCAAAACCGGAACGCAGTAATGCCATAATAACATTACTGCCTGGCGGCTACGCTATTATTTGAAACCATCCTTTTTCATATCAATTAGAATTTTGTTATAATTGGCGACATCCAAATGGTGTATGTAACTGGTGTCGTATAAGTTTTCTTTACATATTCTTTAACAAAAATGGGTGTAAATTAATTTGCTACCCCGCAAATTAATATTAATTATTTTAATAGTAATTAATTTACTTTTTTATTAACACGGATTTCCGCAAAGCATGAATGTATTAATTATTTAAAAAATATTTTGTCAGTTTCTAAAAATTTTACTTTTTTGCATAGTATAAAAGAAGTAGAGCTGCAAATCTTTTGGTAATCCCTAAGCACAAAACAATGGGGTTCAGGGGCTGTTAAATATGCCGCATCGAAGTTAGTTTAGTATAGTTTATGAAATGTTTCTTTTTTGAAATATCTTTATATTAGTAGTTTAATATTATAATAGATTAGCTAGTCCTCTAAGTTTACGGAACAGGCCCAAAATGCAAATATGTGTTTACTAAAGTCGGGATCAGGCTGAAAACCAGAGTTAAGCGATTTCTGTCGCTCAGCCCCCACACACAAATATTTCAGTTTTTTTATATATATTCCAATAATAATCTATCTATATAATATAATCTTGTTTCCCCTTATTCTGTATTTCACGTGTGTGGAAATAAATGGTCTAAATAATTTATTGCACAGTTAGATGAAATATAGAGTGGTGGGGAAAAGGTTGCTTTTCAGTTGAGAGTCGACGGTTCGATTTCCTGTGGCTTCTTATCATATCGATAGCATACATTATATAATCGCGGCCCAGATTTTAGCCACGCTGATCACGCTACAAGTAGCCGCCATGCGGAACTGTGCATGGGATATGTCTGCCATCATAGTGAAAAAAATTGCCAATCGGCATAATGATGCTTACATATTTGCCCATCTCCTTGTCAATCGACACGTGTGATCAACCAAAACGAATAAATTTGTAAGCAACAGTCGATCGATATCGTATTTTGAAACCTGGCGAAACGTAGCCGGTTATTATTTAGCAGTGGCGACGCATGAAACTTGTCGTTAATATAGCCGAAGCAAAACAAAAAACACCTACTTCAATAAATACTATTTTTTCTGTTAAAAAGGCCAATTGGCGACACTTAATACTTGACTCGCACCGTGTTTGACTGAGATCCATCGGAATGCTACAGTACTCCGTATATTATCAAGGACAAGTTACTAAGCGTTTACCATTGAATTTAAGTTTTTTAAGTGGTGAGGTAAGCACGCTATCTAGTACAGTCTTTTGGTAATACGTGGAAAATTTTAGGCAAGCCGGTGGAAGTCGAGTTAAATGGACGCCTCGCCACTGTTATTTATTTAAAATATTTAAAAAAATAAAAAGTAATGCACGTATCGATCATCAAAAAATCGAGCATATCTGTAGGCACCTTAAGGTACTCGCTGATTATTGCAAAGGGTGTGCCAAACGTACTAAAAATACAATACGTCCGTCATTGCGGAGAACCGCCTTTCGTGCATTCTTGTGGTGACACTAGAAGCGCAATAACTCTCGCTAAGGGTGACCATGGTGATGAATCCTGCATTATTGATGGAAGACGTGGACAGTCCCAACCGGCATTGGTCCTGCGAGGAGGACTATGGCCTAAACCGATGATTCCCAAAGGGATTTATACCTCCACGGGTATGCTTCTGCCTACAAGAGGTCCACGTCAGCGAAAAAAAGCAAATTGTATGCCATAAAATTGGCAATATGTACTGACACAGTAACGTTATATAAGACCTTTTAGGGTTACGTACATAATAAATGGTTTGATTTGCTTTGATTTAAAAAAAATAGGGGGTAAATAAAACGTTAATGGGAATCCACGATACAATATTTTACTATAGTTCATACTCTACTTTTATATTACGTGTTTTTATTTATTTATAAGATTACACAGATAGTATAATATAGTAGATAGTATGTACATACATGATACTAATTATTATAATAAATATACAAATTAACTTTGAAATAAACATTTCATAATAAACAGGATACGGAGTTGTATTCGGTTAAACAAATGTATAAAAGTTAACATGTGTTTTTTTATAAACTTTCTAACTAAACAGCTAAACATATCGAATTGAATAGCACAATGTCAGCTGTCAAAAACACATTTGAAGTAAATGAATTTAAAAAAAAGAAAGGCATCGAAGGGTTTTACTCAAAACTGGAAAAAGTGGCAATTGTTCTACGAGACATAAAGTTTGGAGACCTCTGGCCTAAAGTGAGAGACCTGTCAAAGTCAAATAATCATTTATTCCTTAGGTAAAAGTTTTAAACTTGAAAACATCATTTTGAGCTACTGCTCGCTCACTACGCTAACCTCCCTGAGAAGAACGAGCAAGAAACTCTAGGGATTGCTCTTTTCAAAACTTAAATGCTATGGAATTTACTTTGAATCATAATTATGTGGAATCTAGACTCATGTCGTCTTTCCATACATCTTTATCTAACACAAAATAGTTTTCACTTTTGTAATATGAGTTCTCAATTAAAATACTTTTAATGTCAGCTACTTAAGAAATGTAATCTAATATATGCTCCGGAATCTTATTGTAAAGACGTATAAAGTTCCCTATAAAAGAATCGTTCACCTTAGTGGAACAAAATCGTGTTTCGTGTGAAAATGAGTTTGGATTTAGTGCTCAGCACTTGTACAGTGCACATTTGCATGTGCATTGGGATTTGTAATGGATAAGTGATGTTGATTATACAAAATAAATATGTAGGTATACAGGCAACGAAAGTTCCTACTATTATATTAATTTCTTTCCTAGCATTGCTCAGTCAAGGTCAAATAGCAAATATCAATTACAGCCATCGCATCTGCGGGAGACGGCAACCAATTAATTATTTATTTATTACATGGCATATGATTTGGATATCCTAATCCAAAATTTAATAATTTAATATAACATATTAAAGTTTAATATAGTCTATATAAAACATTGACTTTATAATGATATAAAATTAAATATAAAGTTTTATAATATTACATTGTCATCATCAGCGTCAACCCGTTATACGTTCCAATGTCTTCTCTAATGCAGGTTGGGGACTTTATACTGTTATAGTACAAGGACAGCATAAAGCACAAAGTAAGTATCACAGAATAAGCTAATACAGATTTCTTGCTAAGTAGCAAGTTTCTTCTAGGCAACTTTATGATATAAATTTAAGAGTCGGAATCAAAGAGTCACTGGAGGCAGGTACATCTGGAAATTGATAACATTTGAATACTATGGCCACTATAAATTGAGCTTAGACAATTAAGATTCGATGCTACCTTAGCCCGAATTAAAATTTTTCCCGTACCGATACGGCTCATTTTGCTAGGGCAGCGGCAGGGACTCTGGGTTTATTTCAGAATTATTTTTTTACAAACAAAATTGAAAAGCGTATATCAAATATTATATGTACGTGTTCTATTTAGTTCAGTTGACATAAAAAACGTCATTGATATATGTAATTTCCAGGTAATTATGTGTTTTTTTTCTGTCTTGAAAATGTCTAGGAACCGTTTACCCACCATATCAATTTAATTACATATTTCTTTCCAAAGTGGTTGATCCGACACTGTCACTGTTATGCGGAATTAACCAAAGCCATTTGAAATTGTATCGACACTTGAGAGCTGGAAATTAAAGAAATCTTCTAACGGAAGTGTTTCAAATAAATACACTAAACTTTAAATACTAATAATAATATACATAGATAGTAATAAATAATATGTTGTTAGGAGACTCCCTTTTCCCACTGCTATATATAGCGGCGCCAGAGCGCAGACCGTACAATTTGTTCGTCTATGAAACCTGTACGTCGAAAAAAGTTCAAGTGAAGTCCCCAACTCGCATTCCTACTATGGCCTAAACCCTCGCCCGAGAGGAGACCTGCGCCCAGCAGTGGGACGTTCAAATAAGTTGAAGTTATCTTAATCGATTGCTAGTTAGATTAAGCTTATTTTTTGATCTACAACACACCATTCTATAAGGTCGACGGCTAATCAATTTTTTTTATAATATTAAGTGACGGGACGAACAAGTCGTGTACCTATTAGTAAGCTATACGCCTGTTTATAACAGTTGCAGTGCCACTCAAAGCTTTAAATCGTAACGATGTAATGGGCACTACCACTGCGCCTGTCATCCTGAGACAAATTGAAAAGTCCCATGTGCCTGTAATTTCACCAGCACCCTTACCCTTCAAAATCGGAACGTAGTAGTGTGAGCATTACTGCTTGGCGCCAGAAATAGGTAAGGTGGCAGCTCTTCCCTGGCCGAACACTTTCACAAGGAGCTCTAGTGCTGTTAACACTCTTAAGAAACGGTCGTGATGACCGTGACTTCTAACTGAATTTTGTAGATAAATAAATAATAAATAGTAATAATAATAAATAAATAAACATTGGAAGGTTTTTATAACACTATACAAAAAGGAAATAAGTGTAGGGATTTAAGAGAAAACTCCAGACTTAAGAGTTAAGGAAATGTTCCCCAAACACGTCTTATAAAGGAATCAAGAGAAGGGAATCGTTGAATAGGTTCAAGGAGAGAATTCCAAAATCGAATCAAAAACTGTCATAACTCAATAAAAAAATGATGGAATGGGATTTTTTTTAGTACATAATAATTAATTATAATAAAAGAAAATAAATTTATTGGTTCCATTCAGTAATTTTTTGACCTTCAAATCGTATTTTCTCAATTCCATCATTTTTGAGTTACGACAGTATTTCGCTTCATGTGCGATATTATTTTATATTACGACATCATTAATGCTTGTAACATATTTCATTATCATGGTCACACCAGGCTTAGATCAATTAGGAGTTGCGCCTGCGATGGATGGCTTACAATTACTCTTCTTGGACCTCGCACTAGCTCTGGACTCATGCATTATTTATCAAGCAAGACCGATCTAAATAGTTGTAATGTTATCGGGTTTTTGAGAATTGGTAGTCAGAAATGATAGTATTCTTTCTTAGCTAAAGTCTTGTGTTTTTATTTATTAAGTGTTTAATTTGCCGCATTCGACTGGTAGAGAATGCTTTTACGATTAAGCCCGCCTTTTGTACTATTATGTGTTATGATCAATAAAGTTTAATAAATAAATAAAAAAACATTCGCTTTTCGGTAAAGGAAAACATCGTAATGAAACCTATACATCGAAAAAGATTCACAACCCTTGGAAAATGTGTGAAGTTCCCAACCCGCATTACGACTATGGCTAAACCCTCACCCGAGAGGAGACTTGTGCCCAGTAATGGGACGTTCAAATGAGTTGAAGTTATCTTAATCAACTGCTAGTTAGATTAAGCTTATTTTTTGATTTACAACACACCATTCTATAAAGTCGACGGCTAAACAATTTTATTTTTATAATATTAAGTGACGGGACGAACAAGCCGTGTGCCTGATGGTAAGTTACACGCCTATCCATAACAGTTGCAGTGCCACTCAGAGCTTTAAATCGCAAAGATCTAAGGGGCACTGCCACTACGCCCGCCACCCTAAGACATAAGTTGACAAATCCCATGTAGGTACCTGTAATTTCACCAGCACCATTACCTTTCAAAACCGGAACACAGTAATGCTAACATTAATGCTTGGCGACAAAAATAGGTAAAGTGGCAGTGCTACCCTGGATGCACTCTTTCACAAGAGGTGCTGCTAAAAAACTATTCAAAGACTACATCGATAAAGGAGCATTTATTGACAAACGCATGGCAAGAGTTTTCGACACCGTTAAAGAGTTTAAAACTTTTACTACAAACATGCTTTAGACGAACTTTCGTTACATGCAGCAGCACACACATATTTTGAACAAACGTTGGACAAAACAAGAACAAAAGTTGTTGTTTATGATATTAATAATACAGTTCTGAGAGTTAGTTAGTATCATAAAAACAACCCTAAATATTTTTAATATAATAGTCGAACACTTGGCCACAAATATTATGTGGTGGTAGTAATGTGTAGTTAGTCTTGCAAATATCGATGATTGAGCCGACATTGTCTTTGTCGGTTAGTATCTAAAGAAGTGAGTCGCGTGCTATCGGCCTGATCGTCCGGCACTCTTCCGGGTTTTTGGGTCAAGCGATGCGGCCGGTATGTTGTCTTTGCTTTTTAAGCGCTTCATATCGCTACTGCTCTAGTAAGCATGAATAATTACCCCGCTACATGTTACTGGAACAAACAGATAAGGTGTCATTCTGTTGTTTTAATGATACCAACTGACGGGACGAACAATCGTGTGCCTGGTGCACACAGGCGGCTCGTGGAAGATTTTAGTGGGAATTCACTTATGGACACATATATTTATAATAAAAATGAAGCTCACGTTATATTGTTCCATTTTAAATAATGCCACTGAACAATACTACGCTTCGAGATAGAAGTAAATTGATTTTTACATAATATCATTCATCAATCATCGGGCAGGGTACGGCAACATTGCGCGGAGCGCCGCTCAAATCTTACTAATTTTCTCATACTAATCTTTTGTTTCACGTGTCGGCGTAAAGAAATTTCTCTTTCGCAATCATTGAATTTAGTATTGAACTTTGTAAACAATTTCGGTTCATAGGAGCGCATCGCCGAGCACTCCACTTAAGGGTTAGTAATGCTATACTATAAGAGAGAAAGATAAAAATGTAATTGATGTTTGTCGTTCATTAATAAAGACAGAAATACTGTGACTACTTATACAATATTAATTAATAATTTTATTTTGGTGGATAGGAGTGAGAGTTCACTGCACCAGCGCTCCTTAGGACGAGTCGCCCCTACTAGTGCACTTAACACTTCTGAGATGCACTGCCACTGCGCCCGTCACCCTGAGACATAAGTTGGCAAGTCCCACGGCCCTGTAGTATCACTAGCACCTTCAAACCCTTCAAAATCAGAACGCTTACAAATACTGCTTGACGGCAGAAATAGGTAAGGTGGCAGTACTTCCCTGGAGAACTCGTTCACAAGGAATTCTACTGCAACTAACTTAATTCCCGTTTTGCCGATGAAGCATACGTTTTCTCTTAGAAAAGGATCCTAGCTAATGTAAGCATAGAATACCTAGTTCAGTATACACCGGTAAATCATACGAGTGTATCCTAAAAATATTTTTCCAAATGCAGTAATCTCTTCTGCATTATAATTTGAATAAAAACGTACGTGTAGAGGGGCTGATTCATATAGAATATATAATAAAGACTTTTTTACAACGAAATTTTTTAAAAAGGAGAGTCTCCTGGGTTGTATTTTCGAGATGTTCGACAAGTAATCGGCGCATTGTATTGTGAGTGCGCCATTGCCAAGGCATGAGGGTCATTCTCTCTTCCGTACTTAGATCTACCTCTTCACTCAGGCCCCCGAGGGAGGGGATCAGCGATCAACGTCAGAAGTATAGGGCGGTCTAGTTTATTAATACTGTTTAGACGTTTAATTACATTCCTAAGCCCTTTGGCTTAATATATTTTATACATATTGATTTTTAATTAGTATTATCATATAGGAAATGAAACTATTTTTCCGGATTTAAATCGCGTATATTTGTTTTTTCAAACAAACCGACGTTTCGGGTCCTTTGCAGTATTATCATATTTTACTACATTTATTTTTTCTGAATTGCTCATTCTCAAATAGTTTTTACTAAAAAAATTTAAACTCAACCCAGTCAATTAAAAAATACCCATAATTTATGCTTATATAAACCACCTACGGTACTAAGGTGCCAAACTGTATAACAATCTTCGAATATACATCAAAGAAAATTTAACTACACTAAAATTTTACATTATGAAATTTAATTCACCAACATAGGCAATAATCGCTTTCAATTGTAACTCTGACAGCAAGCAATGTAAGTATACATTAAGAAAAAATGTAACCCTTATTGTTGATATACATATATCTAGCGTAATTATTTTAAAACATAATTTTAAGACAAGCAACAGTATTATCTGAACCTGAATATGTTCTGATGTGTTTATGTAACGATTCCGATGCTTGTTTTGTAAGCTTATTTATCTCGTATTTCTAATTGTAAGTGAATGTTTGTAGTTTGTTCTGTTTTGAGAAATAAATGTCATAAACCATAAATTACTCCACTAGTTTAGTAAAATTATTAATACCATTTGTAATTTTACTACTCTAGAGTTGCCCTAGATTGGCAAATTAAACACAGGATGGAGTCCTGTCAGATAGATGGAATTTTTCTTTGTTCGATCTTTGTTATAGTTATTACATGTACAAAATGAATATATTTATTTCAATTTGCTTGTTGTAAATTGAATACATGGAATATGTTTACACAGCTTGAATATTTATTGATTTTTATTTATTTATTTATTTATTTATTTATTCAGGATATTCCACATAGCAACACACTATACTTTAAATTTGAACATATTCGCTTAAAACTAAGTGCTTCTATAGTTAAGGAACATCACAGCATGCATACAAAAAAAATAAATTGTTGTTTTTTGAAACTATCGAGCATATAGTTAATCCGTCTACCTATGATATGATACACAGTAATGGATTTAAAGTTACAAATAAAATTAAATTTCAAAATTAAAATTAGAATTAAAAATATAAATTCAAAAATATAAATACAAATTTACATTAAAAAATTAATTGAAACATCATTTATGTATTTAAAATATCACACAACCTTCTCTTGTAATTGTTTAACCCAAGACCAATGTCCAAATCATGTAATTTGGAAAGCGAATTATACGTCCTGCAGAGCCTCGGCAAAAGAGCGAAAAGACTACCTACCTACTACGGCAAAAAAGTTATAAGCGCTTTTCCTGGGTAACCTGCAAGGCGTATTGAATTGTAGCATATTCAATAACCCAGGGCAGTCTAATGAACCGTTAACAATTTTGTGCAGGAAGATTAAATCAAGTCTCTTCCTACAGTTGATTGAATTTTAATAATTTTAATAAACTTTATTTATCTTAATTGGTCTAATGCGTTTTTAAATCGAAATTAATTATATATAATTACGGCGTTGAAAATCGAAAAGATACGTAGAAGAATTTCGTCGACCTGCTGAGTCGACCTATTGTAGATGATGGCTGGTTAATTTTTTTTAATATTTTTTTGGTCCAATGGCATAACATTATGCCTGTATTAAGTTTTATCTGTTAAGTATATAATTGTATTATTTAATGATACTATTGTATATGGGTTTTTTATGTCTGAAATAAATGCCTATTACTATTATTATAGCTTAGTTGACAGGGCGACGTTACGGTACAGCGTGGTAGCAGTTTCGGGTCGTGTCCGGTTGAAAGAATTTTCCTTTGTGTTCAATCTTTGTACTAATAATTGTAACAAACTACTGGAGTTAATTCACAAAAGAAATATGATTATCACGATGGTAAAACAATGTGAAATTCAATAATAAATTAACAGAGTGAAACAACAATAAAACTACGCGACTAGATACAAGCCGTCTTAACACGGCCTTTTGTATGTCGTCATTTAACTAGTTAATTAAACAAGCGAGTACCGAAGACGCCTTCTGAAATAAGCGAGGGTGTTTCTAAACATCTAATTGTAATCTTATTTGCATTTATACCGTAGCTTGTTCGAGAGGAATTTGGAGTTTACTCGCTTATCGCACAGGGGCGCATTCTTCGCCTCGATGAATCTGTGATTTGCAATTTGCTATGGCTTTACTACTATAGTTTTGGGCGCCTTTTTAGTTGCTCGGAAAACTTTTGAATTGTTCTTGCTCCGATTAAACCTTCATTTAAATATGGGTTTCAGTGAAGGATGTGCGTGCATTTCAGTTTCAAAAATTGTATTATATTTATAAATATGTTATTCTACTTGGCATTTGTCTCCTTAAGAGATGGATTGTTAGAATCTAAGTTAGAAATAGTTTCAGTACAGAGTACTAAAAAACCAACCTCAAAAGTTCGTAGAATTGCATCTATTTGACAAGTTTTATTGAAATCGGTTACCGGAAAGTGCGCGAAACCGGATTCATCCCTAGTTTGCCACCCTTAGAGGCGGAATATTTCAGATTTAGTTCAAATTATATTGTGACGAATACTGAGGTACCCTCCTTCCAACAAAAAAATCATCAAAATTGGAATAAATTGGAATAATCCTTTTTTTGAAGTCATTTAAAAAATGTTACAAACAGGCTGTTTTTCAAAAAATAGTTAATATTATGACCTAAACCAAAAATAACTATTTACAATTATTGTTTTTGTCTTATTACAAACATGACTATATAAGCGAAATTTTATTGTGCAAAAAGTTACCGAGCTTTTTATTGTTTACAATTCGTTTACTTTGCATTTTAAATATTCTGCAGTTTTTAAACCATTTTTCAGATGATTTCGGTGATTTTGAAATAGGCCACTATTCTAGAAAGCCATCGCTTTGAGTCAACTATGATTCAGAGCGGTTCTTTTAATTTCTTTTAATGAAATAAAAAATATTAAGGCTGTGGCGAATTGCATTATTTATATTTTTATTTAATATTTAATATCCTGTGCTTGTTCAATTTGCTTACCGATGAAATAAAGCAACCGTATGTTCGCAAGTTCATAGTTACAGGTCATATACCTGTAATCAGAGCGAGATGTTGGTTTGTTTGTAAAAACAATTATACGCCATTGTGAACCGAAAAAAATAATTTCATTTCCAAAGTGTAACAATCGTGAAAACCTAAGAACTATATGTATATATCTGAAAACAAAATTTGAAAGCATATAAGTAATATTTTTGTACGACTAGCTGGTTGGTACCCGTGACTTCGTAGAGTATTTCGAGTAGCCTACTGTACTATACTAAATTTCATAGTTTTATTGATTTTCTCCTCTGTTTCACCACCTTTAAGGTTTATTTTTGTGACAAAATGTAGCACATATCCTTCTCTTAGATCCCATCTATCTCTATACCAAAATGTATCAATATTAGTTAGCGGTTTAGGCGTGAAGACGTAATACAGTTACTTTCGCATTTATAATGCATTTATAATCTATACTAATCCCTACCATTAGTATGGATTAGTTTGGATTTCGTAACAGCAATTTGTTTTTGGATTTAATAAAAGACGTTATCAAGAGCACAACATGCGCAAAAAATATCAAATAATTTCTGCTATTATTTCACAACCGCCAAATATAATAGCTTCGCCAATGCTTATTATTCTTTTTAACGAGTTAATTTAACAAGTGAGATCTCTCAGTCCGCCCCAGCCTTTCAACGAGGCGCTACTAATCACGGCTCTAGCTAACAATATGAATTTGTTCGCCCCACAGCGGATATTAACCCGATTTCAGCGTTGTGATAGAATTATCGCTGCCTCACCGATGCCCGCGCCGGCGCAGCACACATACCGCATAGTGTAAACAAACAACGTTATATGCTGGCATCTATTTGTGTTTAGTCAAATATGTATTAGGTGACCGCCTTTTCATCAGATATATGTGTCCTTATGAGAGAATAATTTTAATAACATGTTGTCGCAGTGTTAAGAGATTTTTTATTGATTTAGAAATTCCAATTACAATTTATTTAATTTTTTTTATAAACATTTATTAAAACAAAGGTCGAAAAGATAGGTTTAGACTCTCGCCATGCTATTAAACACACATATTTATTAGCAATATATGTTAAAATATGGTCGCAATTTTAAGTAATAATTTTTATTGATTTATAAAATTCAACTACAATTTATTTATAAAATTATTAATAACGATTTATTAAATCACAAATCGACAAGACGTTCAGAGCCTCACCACGCTAACAACTAATTTATTCTACCGAACACCCAATGAAAACAATATAAATCCCACACTAACTCCAGCGTTTCAGACCCAAAAGTAACAAGTAAACACATCGCCGAATTTAAAATTTGAATACTACGAAACCAAAATGTGAAGCACAACAAAATCTATTGAACTTCACCAAGTCATTAAGGAAATTTTCAACACAACATAATACAAATTCATAATGGCAAAGGTCTCCTGCCCGCACACGTGTATAGAGTGCTCCTCGGGCCGGCCTTTTGGCCCACTAGCCCGGCGCGGCGGCCCATCCCACATACTCATTAACTAATTAGCTATTAATCCTTTGGGAATATCTGCAATCTTGAGCGGTCTTTGAATTTTTGTTAAGACTGTTTTTGTTAGACATGAATTACAGTGAAATAAATAATTAATAAATTCAATCATATCATTATGCTATGTTTTTTAGGACCAGCAAAAAATTCATTTACTTCCATTTTTATTAAAGTATATTTAAAGAAAACTTATACATCACAGCCATATACCCCTTTGGATGCGTCAATTATGACAAAATTCTATTTGATATGAAAAAAGATGTTTAGAAAATTTGTAAATTTATTATTAAGTGTGCGATACTACAACTATCATGATGTGAGATAGTTAAACTTTTTTTTTTTTTTTTTTTTTTTAAACTTTTGGTTGCAATAGCAAAGCCGCCAAACATTACTGCATCCCGGTTTTGAAGCTGGTAAAATTACAGGCACGTGCGAATTGTCGTCTTATGTTTCAGCGTGACGAGCATAGTGGCAGTGCCCCTCTTCTTTCTTCTCTCCTTAGTTAAACTTTTAAGTGCATTATCTGAGTGTTTTATAGACAGACGTGTCGCTTACCACCACGTGTCGCGCACGACTTGTTGGTCCCGTAAATTGCTAAAATAAAAATTAAAATTAAAATTTGTTCCATTTTCAATCACATATTTTGTTTAGAATGTAACCAGGAATTTTAAAAAACTATCCTTAGCCCATACCAGTTAAGAGTAAAGGTACTTAGTTATAAAAGAAATTTTAGTTAAAAATAACAGTACTGGACATGGATTTTATGTAAACGACACCGTTTGGGCCAGCCCGTTGTTTACATTTTCAAATATTTATAAATCAGTGCTTTATTACATTTTTTAAAAATAAGTGATTAAGTAAGGAAATCTAAAAAATGTAGTATAAACAGTACTGATATAAAATTTAAAATATAACATATAATTTCATATGAAAGTGCAACGACCTAATAAATATCTTTAAAATTTGCTTTTGCTCTATGGTCGTGTGAAAGGAAATGTTTTACATTTAAACTCTACATTCTGTGGTTTATTGGTGACAGCAAAACTAAAAATTCACAAAACCAATGTTCGACTTTTAAATGATTTATCGAGTTCTTGCGATATGTAAATACGAAATGCAAAGGAGCTAGTTAATGTTACAAAGGTGCTCAACAGAAATTCTGATAGAATGAATTAACGGCGCTTTCGATGTCATGAAAGAAGAAAAACAACTTGGAACAACGACTGTAGAAATGAGCAAAAGATGTCGAGCATGCATGCAAACGGACAATTTGAACAAAATTTTAATAATAACAAAAAATGGTTCATTTGTTTGAGAACATTTGTTTGAAATTATCATTTTTTTTGAATATTTTAGCAGTGCACAATAGAATACAATAAAAACTTATTATGTATTACTTGATGATATTATAGATACAACCAAAAAAGTTGTTACGATGTAAAGACGAGATTTCGTCTAATTAATAAAAGAAATTTAAAAAATCATATTTCTATTACCGTGACACCTAGGGCCCAAACTCCCAAAAAATTTTGTCGGTACATCTGCTAAACATCCTGTATTATTATAATATTTCATTATAGTTCTATGCACAGAACATAATGAAATTTTTCAGTTCAGTAGGGAGTATCATAGACAATAGAATTTTGATTCAGAACTAAAACAAGCGGCCTTGTGATATGGTTTATGAAATTATAATTGACAGGTTAAAGTACAGGAGTAGAAAAAATAAATATTGCAATTTAGAAAAGTTCATTACCCAAATTGGTCCTCCTGTGAGTCGAAGCCGAGACCTCCTCATACAAACACCGAGGTCGTTATCAAGAGTAAAAGAGAGGAACAATATTTTACTACACATAATTTCCACCAATTTTACAAGTGGCTTCCTGTTTCCTCCGTATTGTTCAGCAAAGATCATATAAGATGAACCTAATACTTGACCTTCAAGTTTCTGAGGAAATTCAAGTAACGTTGACCTCGATCACGGTGAAAATCGATCCGTCATTTGTTTTCAGCCAATGCGGTTCTGGGAATTGAGATCGAATATGTAATAATTTCGATACAGTAAGTACTCCAAAAACAGAACGCCATTAAACGTATTGTGTATAGGACGTTAACCTAATTGCATTCGGTGTTAACCTAGATCCAGAAAAAAAAAACAAAATATTTGGAACAGCTGATCTTATCCGCAATTTCTGAACATTAGCCGTAGTAATAGTTTAATAGGAGGAATCACCATTCCCTTCTTCATCATTATCACCGCTATTTGGGGACACAATAATTTTAAGATTGACCGCCATGCCATAAACTACGTCCTCTATTGAAGTGCGGGATGCGAAAACGCGGGAAAACACCAATAATATTTTTTTTAGCCAGAGATTTATAAAACGAATTCTGATTTGGACTAAGCGAAGATGGCGTCGTAAGCAAGTTTTTTGTATTTACAAGAAAAACTTTGCCTTAGTTTAAGCAAGTAAGTACGACGTAAACTCAAAGTTGAATTAAATATCTTTCTTAAACCAAAGTTTGTTTGTAAATACGAAAAACTTTTTTAAAAGCCATGTTTGTTTAGTCCAAGTGAAAGTTCGTTTTTTTTAAATCTCAGCCTCTGCAATAAGAATGCGGTCTTCTTTGCCTAAGTTTAAGCAAGAAGTTACGAAGTAAGTTCAAGGTAATAACCTGCTTAAATCTAAGCCAAGTTCGTTTTGTAAATACGAATAGGTCGTCATTTTTGCTTAGTTGAAATTAAGGTTCGTTTTATTTATAAATAAAATATCTCAGCCTTGGTACTAAAAGAGATAGCAAGGACTGTTAACCACAGAAAGGTAATTTTATTTAAAATATATAGGTACATTATTTAACAATCTCCACCTATGTATATTTAGATTAATAATTATAATAATAATGTGATGACAACTGCACCAAAACCAGTTCAAAATGTAGCCGTCATACTATGGGGCTGGAGAAAATTACCTTCTATAAACATTTATGTGCGATGCGACCTTGCAATGCTCATGATTATGCATATCGCTAGCAGTGTTGTGAATGTCGAGAGATCATTTCCGAAAACGAAAAAAAAACTAATGTCCGTAATGTAATGAAAAAAAAATCAATTTAGAAAAGTTCATTTCCCAAACTGATCTTATCGGGAATCCAACTCGGGATCTCCTCATTCAGCGCCCACAATGCAAACCATTATTAGGTCACTGAGATCGTCAATTGGTTTAAAAAATTTAACAAGCCAATAAAGCATACAACAAAAGACTGTTACCATGCCGGACTGCCACGCCGAGGTCCCAGGTTCGATCCCCGGGCCGGGAGAAATATTTGTATGGCTCACATATAGTTCTCTCGTGAGTTTATGATCTGAGGGGCACTGCCACAGTAACTGACACGCTGAGACATCAGTTGACAAGTCCCATGTGCCTGTAATTTCGCCAGCTCCCTTACCCTTCGAAACCGAAACGCAGTAATGTTGACACTACTGCTTGGCGGCAAAAATAGGTAAGGTAGTACACACTCACACACACACACACA
>NW_020653945.1:18088643-18141922 GCF_003589595.1 Hyposmocoma kahamanoa
AGAGAGAGAGAGAGACACACACACCTCGCGCGATATACAGGACTAATACATATAAATTAAAAGCTTAAATATTACGTCTAGATTGAATGAACGAAATTGGATCCACGCGACAGGGTGCCCATGAAGCTGGCAGGGTTCCCTCTCGGAATGGTTAAATAATAGTAATACGTTGACCATACATTACGTACTATGAATCTATGTAAGTATAACGTATACCTTTTTTTTTAGCATTACATATAAGGAAGTTTTGGGTCTTTTAGCAACAACGTAATATATACCGTAAAACGAAATTCGCCAACATGTTTAGTACATTTATAATAGGTAGTAATAACTAAATGGTTACTATACCTTAACTATGAGGACACTGAAGTCTTTGTTTTGTGGACTGGTAACATTAATCATGTATTTACTCATTACTCGTCACACACAACATACAAACACACGCACGCACACACATACCCAATTGCCATATTTTAGATTTTAGTTTTATTTTTTGGTTTATATTTATATGTTAAATTATGTAGTACATATAACTTCACCACAGATTTTATTACTTACATACTTATAACTCTAGATTCTACACAAATTTGATTTAAAGTGCATTCCATAGCATTTAAGTTTATTTGAAAACAGCAACCTATAGATGTTTTTGCTCGTTCCGTTCTAAACACTACACGAGGCTTTTTATAAAATAATAATATATTGTCCTGTTATTTGTAAATGTCACTTTACTGTTATTTGTTTTCTAATAAAAAATGTTTACAATCACTGCTTCTTTGTTTACGTTTTTTGTAATTGTAAAAAACTAAGTAGAGTAGGATACAAATGTATCACACTGTCAGACGCGTATATGCTGTGTAAAGAGCTAATGTCTTTTCACTTTTCAATTTCCAAACTAATCCAATCCAGTTTAAGAAGCATTTTATCCTTAAAATTAACCCTCGTAAAGAGTGGACATTTATTGGCGCGTACACCACCGCCCGGTCATAACTTTTAATTGACCACATTTTTACAAACTAACAATGTTAATCGTCTTACCGACCGCTAGTTCGCCTCAATGAACCTGCTTGATGATTTTTTTGAGATTTGAAACTTAGTACCTTGTTTTAAGATTGTGTTTACAATGTTTTGAATGTGGTGGGTTTTTTTTCGTTATAAAAGTAAAAATCATAGACTTTATTAAAAAGTATTTGGTTAGCTTAATCGAAAATCCGTGTACTTACTCTTGAGGCTGAATAGTTTCTTAAACATCGATAACCGATGACTTCGAATTTAGAAACTTGGGACATGTAAAGAAAATCTACCCTAAAAAGTTTTGAGTATATGTTAAAGTTGTACCTTAAATGTTCATTTAAAACCACTCGAGCAATGTATTACAATGACACTTCAGAAAATCATTAGAAAAGTTATACCAAATAGTCAAGCTACCGGTCGAGCAGAGTTAAGACGCAAGGCGAGGGAGGGTAGGTGCGCGGGGAGCGGAGGTCACGGATCAGCTGGGCGGCGGCCATATTGATTCCCCGGCCTGTTTGATCGGCGCCTCGTACTCCCCGCTTACCGCACTGCCCCTCCACACTCCGCACATGGATTAATAGACGAGAACAACTTTTATGATTTCAACTCAAATAGAAACGCTGACCAAATGTAGATAGATAAGTACCCTATCTAAGATAAAATAGTGTCTAGATGGCACTAACATACGATTATGCAACAGTAAAAGGGACATCTGGAAATATTGTACATCGTTGGCCTTGAAATGCTTCTGACAATGGTTGTAAAGTTAATCATTTCGTAAATTTCGGACAAGTGTTGTTGCTTCTCACTGTTTTCGATTATTGAAACAGTTTTTTACATCGGCCGATAACAAAAGAATGTAATAGCAGAAATAAATAAGCAATTATCAGTAGCAGTAGAGCACCTTGTAAAAGAGTTCGTCCAGGGAAGTACTGTCACCTTACCTATTTCTACCGCCAAGCAATAATGTCAACATTAGTGTGTTCAGGTTTTGAAGGGTAAAAGTGCTGGTGAAATTACAGGCACATTTGGACTTATCAACTTACGTCTCAGGGTGACGGGCGCATTGGAAGTGCCCCTCAGATCTTTGCAATTTAAAGCTCCGAGTAGCACTGCAACTGTTATGGACAGGCGTGTACCTTACCATGAGGCGCACGACTTGTTCGTCCCGTCACTTGATATTGAAATTGAAACACAAAGTGTTCAACACATACAAAAAAAATACAGCCGAAATCAGAACCTCCTCCTTTTTTTGGGAGTAGGTTATAAATTAATATTTATTTTACTTCCGTAAAAATTTGTTCTCATAAATTTGTTATAATTTTAAACTAGATTGACTGTACATACATCTAAGTCATGTTATAAGATCTCTCTGCTGTCAAAATTCTCTCTGTACCTTTTGTGCCTTGCCTTCTACAATGAACTGCGTTAATGTTCAAGTTTTTTTAATTTAATTCCAAATTACAAAAATAAGTGGCAAACCTGTCCCCTACACTTAACAGTATGTATGCTACGCGACTACTACGATTTTTTGGTGTAAAGAGGATACCCCAGTATTGGTCCCATTTAAATTTGATGAAAATATTTCACCTCTAAAGGTGTCAACCCAGGGGATAAAATCGGTTTCGCGCACTTTCCGGTAACCGATTTCCATAAAACTTGGCAAATAAATGTAATACCACGAATTTTTTTTAAATCGTTTTAATTATATGACTAAGACTCCAACACTAACTGAGAAAAGAGCTGGTAATCTTTAAACAGCTGAACAGATATTCATCAAACATAGCTAAGACCATACTGATTAAATTAGCATTGAAATAGAAAACCGCTTTGAGATCAGTCCATCCATTTGGAAGCTACGATGCCACAGTCAGACACAGATACCCAGACAAAGGCTTCAAACTTATAATTCAACATTTTTTCCGTCAGAGGTTAAAAATGTCAGATATCGTCGGGGATTGTGCAAAACGACGTATGTAGCATTGATAAAAAGCGCGTATCTACACAAAACCAAATTTTACAGGGGAAGGTTTTGACCCTTTTACTTTGTTATTTCAATTGCTACTACTTTCATTTTTACACATAAAGCATTAATTTATATTAGCTACTGACTGCTAACAACAGATTCCCGTAAATTATGTTAGTTTACTTGCTACGACATTTACGCGGATTTGATTTAGCCACTAATTTACCGAAGCAGAAATTGCTATCAAAGTCACACCATAATGCATAAACATTGACTCTTTTTTAAGTCATTTTATATTTTAGTACTAAATCATTAGTTAAAAGCACTTTACAGCGACTGTGGACTCTAAACAATCTTAATAGTTTATGGAGTATTGGAAGCAGCTTTATGAAACCTAAACAACGCCAAGACGTGACCATCGACAAGTATCGGCTACGGCTATTCTTCTAGGCTCAATGGACCGTTTAGCTCAATAATATTACTCGCTTATAAGTCGACCCTAGTACTAAGGTTTACTTCACGAGTGCTACAAGCGTATCCACTTGTGAATGTTGAAATATACACACACAAACAGACAAAACATATGTCAAATAATACTGCAGGTTGTATTAAAAAGGTTTCGGTATAAATCTTTTGAGGTTTCGCATAGTACTGCTACAGTCACGTGCATTTTTACATAATTAATAAATTCCAATTTTACTTCACAAATTGTTTTAATTTTACTTTATAAATTACCTTGTGTAAGAGTTCGTCCAGAGAAGTATTGTCACCTTATCTATTTCTGCCGCCAAGCAGTAATGTCAGCATTACTGTTCCGGTTTTGAGTTCCGTATGCTGGTGAAATTATAGGCACATGGGACTTATCAACTTATGTTTCAGGGTGCCGGGCGCAATGGGAATGCTCCTCAAATCTTTGCTGTTTAAAGCTCTGACTAGCACTGCAACTGTTATGGATAGGCGTGTAGCTTACCATCAGGCACACGACTTGTTCGTCCCTTTACTTGATATTATAAAAAAAAGCAATATTTTTGTTCTTAGGTTTTCGCGATTGTTACACATAGGAAATGAAACTATTTTTCCGGATTTAAATCGCGTATATTTGTTTTTTCAAACAAACGACGTTTCGGGCCGTTTTCAGGTCCCATGGCCACTGTTGAGTCAACCCGGCAAAATAGTTTCATTTCCAATATTTTTGGACTATATTTTTATAAAATAAAATAGTATAGATTTTAATTACCATGGTCACGGGTTTGGCTACGCCCATGATCATGACACGTGTAACCGTTCCGAAATATAGGGGAAAATAAAAAGAACTGATACCATAGTAAAAAACCTAATATTAGTGATAATCAAAATAAAATATTATTTTATTTTTCCGCAGTCGTTCTCCTGATTATTGAGAATTGTGACTGGTATACAAAAGTGACCAAAAGTTTTCTCTATCGGATTCTGTCGTTAGGCAATACTTGTCCCCTCATGCAATATTGCAGATGCAAGAGCCCGTTACTACATCTAACCGACGGTGTTGCGAACGCAACAGTATTTTGTAATAAAATTTAATGTAAATTTCGAAGCAGTAACTAAACGCTCGTCAAGGGCACATTACATAGGCCGGGGGCTCTATTTCGAACCAATTAACTAACACGACATGCATGTTATTTCACCACACCCTACCACAATTTAACGAACTTTTTGTACGAACTAGCAAGGTCATAAAGGACGTTCACTTTTGAATTGTACTTCCATAAGTTTAGCGATTAATGGCACTACGCGTACTCCTGTCAACCAGTAACCTATTGTCAGTATTATTACAGTCAACTTAAATCGTCTTTAATTCTACGAGCTCGTCGAGATCATCTACATCTTCTACTTGGGTCTGGTGGCTACAGACGGTCTCTCGACGTTCTTTCTTATTTGAATAGATATGTACAATCAATATGGAATTTTAATTTAGCTGTTTATTAATTCACGTGACTGTATGCCTTCACTAACCAATAGGTGAAACACGAACGAATGTAATTTTGAATTTTCAAAAGTTATGAAATATATGTACATTCTTTCTATTTATCGTATTTTGTGTCACGCAAAGTTTGAGTTGGGAAGTATTACTAACTTTAGATTGGGCTAGTCTTAAGCCGGTATAAAGAAAATGGAACGTTGCGGGATAGACAAAATTCTGTAGTATGGACAATGCGAACGTGCACGAGCTCCTTTTCAATGCTTGATTTTAAAATTATCTTTAAGCTTACAATATAAAGTATAACTGTCACATTCCATTTTTAACCGATTTTAAAAAAGGAAGAGGTTCGCAATTCGACTGTATTTTTTTTTGTATGTATATTCCGCGACAACTCTTTCTTTCTTCAAATTTGTGAACCGATTTTGATGATTCTTTTTTTGTTGGAAAGAGGGTACCTCAATAGCGGTACCATTTTTTGAGGAAAATATTCCACCTCTAAAGGTAACTGTTCACGCATGAAGAATTATTTTTATAAATAGCACATTTTGTAAGGAGCAGTGGCGTGGAGTCCATACAACTCGATTCCCAGCGGTTTGCTTAAATTTTCCACGTATTAAAAAAAGAGCATAATAGACATCGCGCATAACCAATGACATTAAAATCTTATATTAAAAATATTCGATAATAAACGCGTAGTCGCCTATCCTTGATAATACGGATTATGATGGATCTTCGCCAATAACAGCGCGCAGTCCGCCACGCAAGCCGGTCAGATCCTGGCTTCTATTTCATTCATGAAACCTACGCGCTCATGTCAAAATACACCCACACATTCAAAAAAGTCCGTGTAAAACCATAGTAGAATAGGACCTAATGGCGGTCGAAACCTCAAAAACCAAGGTTTTGTTAAAGTAGGTGTTTTATGTTTTGGGCTGGCTTTACTAATGATTACTTTAAACATTGAGCACCGATTTTTATTATCTCCTATGTTAAGTCCCGTATAGTAGCGAACTAGGGGATGAATCCGGTTTTGCGCGCTTTCCGGTAAGTGATTTCAATAAAACTTGGCAAATAGATGTGATTCCATCAACTTTTGAGGTCGGTTTTTCTTGTACTCTGTACGGAAAATATAAAACATGTGGACGACAAAAAGTATATTAACTCTATTTATTCACGTCAACTCAATTAAGTAACAAGTGTACAGGTAATAAGAAAGTAGTGAGCAATCGGGTCTGGGATGGCAATTATGGCGTCATCACACTTGGATTGCGACATATGTGGGCAATTAGAAAGGGCAACCAGCCGACGCTGCGAGCCGTCGATTATACAACCCCTAAACATCCTTCACTCCTGAGGCTCTATCACTAGGTAGAGATCAAACACAACATACAATCAAATAGATTTTCACTCCCAAATAATTACACTACCACAATTTTACCCTAAAATTTTAGATGTAATATCATAAACGGACAGCAGTAGAGCGGCAGCAGTGCAGCTCCTTGTGAAAGAGTTCGTTCAGGGAAGTACTGCCACCTTATCATTTCTGCCGCAGCAGTAATGTTAGCATTACTGTGTCGGAACACACCCCTTACCCTTACCCTTCTAAGTCGGAGCTTAGAAGGGTAATTCATTCATTTATAGAATCAAAATTATAATTATAAAAAATGCGGTAAGTAACGAGGGGTAATAGTCTAGCGGGTGAATGGTTGCTACGATTTGAATATTCCTTAGGCGGGACATACCTATGACTTAAATTTCTAAGTAGATTTGTGTATATTTGGTAGCAATAACTATCGCTGAAGTTGAAAGAAAACGTGTTATGAAATCATTCGAAGAGAGTTCACAACCCTTGGATACGTCTGATATCTCCAACACATATTAAGTCAGCGTGGAGGATCATGGCCTAAACCATAATAATATAATAATACACGTATGGTAACTCCATACAAACGTAGCAACGTGGCTTACATGTGTGCGCGCCCGCAGCGTATCGTGTATGACCGCACACATTCGCTTCGGCCTTTCGTTATTATACGAGTGTGTGCGTCCGTATACGGCAAATATGCAGTTCCGAGGGCTACAAAACCTTGATCATTTCGCTTATTCATGTATCTATGTTGGCGAATAGTTATGCAATAAGAAAAGTTATTTAGAAGCCTTATCATTATTGTAAAGATGGTTTAATCAAGGTCAGCGGAGCCCTAACAAATATGTTTACAATGTAACTTGAAAAGAATGAATATTGTATTAGGTTATCGTGTCAAATCTTTAATGCAGAGAAAGTAACTTCTGACCCACGTTACACGTCCTTGTCGCCTCTGCCCTAAAGCTGATTCAAACTTTTCTGATTTGACCCAAACGGCCTTGAGAAACCTGAAAACCTCGTACTATTTACGCTTCAACATTATTCGTAATACACTGGGTTACTTGTAAAATACTAACAACCTCACAGGACTATTCACATCATAAACAACAACTTTTGTTCCACGACTTTTAATAATACATCAGATTTATTTTCGTAATTTTACGAAATAGATTGCTCTAATCCATAGTTTCCCAAAGTGGTAACTGCCGCGCCCTGCGCGCTGAAAAGTATTAGCTTCGTAAGCAATTGGGGGCGTTGATACTGTCCAGGGAGTGCCGCATTTGTAAAAAAAATCCGAGTCATCTATACAGGATTATTTTTAAAATGCTAACAACCTCTCAGGTGTGTACTACTAACATCATGAACAACAACTTTTTTTCCATGACTTTTGAAAATTCATTACATTTTACTTTCATACAAAAATAAAAAAATGTAATAGATTACTCTAAACGTTACACCTCTGTCAACACACGCAACAATCACACAAAAACAGTTTCATTCAACCGCGCTATAAGTACACTTACAAGCTGGAGGCGCGTGTGTGCGTAAGCTCTGGCGGCTTCGTCGCGTACGCGCGTACGGAGAGAAACCTGTTCAAACCGGGTCCGATATCGAGCACCTTTTTAAAATAAGGCCCTACTCATGATACCAATTACATTAGGATACAAATTTCGCAAATCAATATTTTTACTTATGAAAACCAGAAAAAAATTACACACATACGACATGATAGTCTATTATTGCAAATAATCCTGATATAAAAATAATAACAAAACAACAGAAATAAATAAACTTCATTAAATATTCAAGAAAGTACCCTAGGTACTTACTTGAATTAATTTTGATACCTAGGTACCAAACGCTATCGTCCTAAAAACAATAGGTAGTATAGGTACGTCCTACGGGTCGACGAGTTTCAATGTTGCACTGAACACGTGCATTTGTTTGCCGTTCCATCACTCAAATCATGTGTCGCATGTCACACGTATATACGCAGTAAGAACTTCCAGAATACACTGTAACTACTACACCACAGAGACAGTCCCTCTGGAAATAGAACCCACGACCCCCAGACTGAGAGATAAACACTCTAATCACTACACTATTATGGCAGGCTGTCAAGTAGTACGCGAATCAAACCCAAGACCACTACTAGAACAGAAGCCAAACATTCAAATCACTACACTATAGAGCCTAATCACTTCCATTCGTCAATTTTGCTAGTGCTGGCGGCGAAAATCAAAGGAATTTTGGCGATATCTAATTTTTCATTGTTTTGCCGCCAAAAGATTTGCGCGATTTGTCTAGAAGATAATGCCACTTCAACGGTAGTAAGGAAAGCTTCACTGCTACTAAACTTTCTTACAAACAAACTAACATTAGGTACATTTTTTCTTCAATTTAAAAGCAAACGAGGCGTTTGAAGCCGCAATGAGTGTCGAACGCACACTTAACGCGAGTTTCGTTGCATACGATCATTCGCGCGAGAGGTGATTATTTTGCGGCACCCAAAACGTCCTACATTAACTAAAATCAAAATCAATAGAAGTACTGAGTCATTTGTCTTCAATACCGAACCGAACTAGCCGACGACGCGTGTAAAATATCGTCCGAGAACTCCGTATGCATAGCTTTTATGCACCACACTTACATGTGACACACACAAACAAGACATAATTTTTCATACAAAATCAAATCCGGCCGACTTGGGAAGGACACAAAGAAATAATCCAATACGTGCCGACTAGGCCGATGCTTGAAAACGAGTACAAACAAAACAAGCAAGTTATAAGTTCTTCATGTAAATCGCAGTCTTTCTACGCGGGTATAATGATGGCTCGCTAATGGTACTTACTGCGCATGCGCGAAGTGGTATTATACGATGAAATGTGATAGTAGTTTTGTTTTGCTATTACTATGTAATTTTGACACGTCCTATTTTACCAGCTTTTTTCGTAAGTTTGAACTTTATTCGCTATTTATTCGCCATAATTTTGTTGTGCTTGTGACCCGGTGTGACCTTATTTGTAAAGTAATTGATTTTTATGTGGTTTTCTTACTTTATTCATATAATTTGATGTGACATAGTGTTATAATTCATAGTGTGTTTTAGCGGTGACAGTTGTGTTGATCGTGTGTGTTCGCGAAAGTTAATTAACGGCGAATTTAAAAAGTTTTCTTTTAATGATAAACTGTTGTTGGCTGACTGGATGTGTGCACTTCACACTCTGATAGATTGCTTTTCTTGTATTTTATTCGCAAACTTGTATGTTATGTCGATCTGAGTGTATGCTCGTAATTCACGCAGTAACACTTGAGTTGATTTTGGTAAGTGCTTAAATTATTTTTGTTTTAAATTTTTTTTTGCCTGTCACAAGTAATTTGCGTCAAAGTGTTGTCGACCGAATTGTATGAATGACAATACGCGGGAGGCGTGGCTTTTGTTTGATTACTACTTACTACCAAATACAGACTTACAGTGTCAGAGAGTACAACAAAAACTGAAAAAATTGTTTGTGGTTAATTTATTATGTTTTCGAAAAAGTCACAGAAGAAAAGTTGTTGTTTATAATGTCAGTAATATTGTCCTGCGACGTTGTTAGCATTTTAAAAATAACTCGGTATATAAAAATCATATATATAATGAATTTTCTTGTTAAATTAATATAAAAAATATACGTTTACAATTATTTTTTGTGGTGCCGGGCGTTAAAATTTGTTTAACTTGCCAAAAAGTTTAGGAACCTACGCTCCAAAAAGTGATAACTCTCTACGGTACGACGCAAAATGCAAGGGCGGGAGTGGGGATCGTCGGGGAGACACTTGCACATTTGAACTAACAACCTTCCTATTAAATACATATTATTATTTAAAACTATGAGATAGTACCTACAACAAAAAAAAAATTTTTTGTAAATTTATTGTTTTGTTTGTTTTAAAAACTCATGGAGTTGTTGTCAAAGTTGTTGTTTATGATGTTAGTAATACAGTCGTATCAGGTTGTTTATTTTACAAATAACCCTGTGTTATGTCATCTTCATTACGGTAACAAGTATGTAGACTAAATATCCTGTTAGTTTTATAGTAAATTAATGCAGTCAATTTTAACTGGCAACCCACGATACCGTGGATTAGGGTTGTCGTTAAATGACAATTGAAACTGGTAATTTTCAATTGCAACCCAGCCCGAACATGAAAGGGAATGAAAATGAGAAAACTGATCTCAGTACAAATGGACAGCATCTGAAGATTGTTAAAAAGCTCATTGAAGAGGGAGGATTTCTGTATTTTTATTAGAATAAAATTCAGTTTAGAGCTGAAATGGAACGCATTTTATTGCGGAATTTCCGCGAACAAGCGGCAGCCGGCGGCCGTTGGCGGGTTATTTCTCTTACGTCACATTGCTGTTTGGTTTCATAGAAATATTATCCGTTTTCCTTCACAGTTTCTTTGAATTAAAATCGAGTTGGGAGTATTTTTGATAATAAAGATATTATATAATGTTTTGACAACCTCGGTAGGTAGCCCAACAGTTAGGACTGTGGACGCTAGATGCTCGCAAATCTAATTTGGAAAAATCAATTTTTTCCGAATTGTTTCTAGTGTTCTAATGCTCCACAGCACAGAGAATGAACTATAGTTTTTTTCTAGAATTAGAAAAATCGTAATCAAATAATCTAAGTACAGAGTACTAAAAAAACGACCTCAAAATTACGTGGAATTACGTCTATTTGCTAAGTTTTATTGAAATATCCCCTAGTTCGCCACTATACAGGACTTGATACTGGAGATAATAAAAATCGGTTCTCACTACTCAAAGTATATTGAGAGAAAACGCCTTGAATTGGAGAAATAGCAAAATCAACCATTAAAGTAATTGCTCCTAAATTAAAGTTAGGCGCTATGTATAAATATGAATCTTCATGCGTGAACAGCCACCCTTCGAGGTGGATGATTTTCTTCAAAATGAAACGGGACCACTATGGAAGTACCCCCTTTCCAATAAAAAAAGAATCATGAAAATCGGTTCACAAATACCGGAGTTATCGCATAACATACATACAAAAAAAAAGAACATTCGAATTGAAAACCTCCTCCTTTTTTAAAATCGGTTAAAAAGGAATGATCATAAACCTTTTCCTTCAGTCAACGAATTATAGTAAAGGAAAACATTGACAAATCGTCGCCTTACTTTCTCAACCTCGTATCTTAAAGCACAAAGTTATTGAAATGCAAAAAAGGATTGTATATACAAATTTTGCTGGCTGATTTTCATCACATTTCCTTCATATTCACACACTGGCTTTAACCTATTGGTAAAGTAATGCATCCAAATTAACACCGTCGATAAGAAATTTCAAATAAATTGAAAGTTTTGCCATCTTCTGAATAATCACTCCATGGTAGATACGAGTTTGAGAAAGTAAGGTGACGGAATGCCATTTACAAATGACACAATATTTTTTTATAATAATAAGTGATGGGATGAACAAGTCGTGTACCTGGTGGTAAACGGTAAACTGGTGGTAAATAAAGATTTGAGGGACACTGCCACTGCGCCCGTCAACTTGAGGCTTAAATTGACAAGTCCCATGAGCCTGCAATTTTATCAGCACCCTTAACCCTTCAAAACCGGAACACAGTAATGCTTACATTATTGATTGGCGGCAGAAATAGGTAAGGTGCCAATACTTCATGGACGAACTCTTTCACAACGAGTTCTACTGCTAATGTTTTATACAATAATAATAATATTACTATTTTATGAAAAGTTACCTTACGTAGTTCAATGTTTTGGAAGCTCTGTTCCTTTAAGTTTTTTATAGTGCATATCTTTGAAATAGATTACGTATGTAAATATTTAAATTTTTAATTTAATTTATATTAATGAATACTAGGAATAAAGAAACGTTTCAATTATGTGTATGTTTGAAAATTTTATTTTAATTTTTTATTAAATTGACAGAATGATGACAAAATCCTTTTGTCTTGTTTATTTCTAATGCTAAAAAAAATTGAAGTATATACCTACTTTGAGACCAAGTAAGTGTGTTTTTTTTTTTTCAGACATTTGATTTGTATTTATGGATACGTATATATAATTGTGGCAGTACATCTAACATTTAAATATGAATTACCGGAAGCGCAAACCGCTGGGAACGTTTACGTAGCTGACGCGACTACAACCTTCATTAAAGTTATTAATAACCACGCCGCCGGACACCGCCGTCAACATCAACCCATTATACGTGCCACTGTAGAGCACGGGTCTATTCCAAGTAGCGTGTTTGGATGAAATAGATAGATAAAATGTTTATTTAGCACAAATACAAGCTGAAACAAACATTTGTAGTCCTTACATAGGGTACTTGGCCGAGCATATAAAACAAGAAAATAAAGCAAATAAGAAAGCTTTAAAAACGAAAAACAAAGACCTGCAAGAAGCACATAGAAAAATTCGTGAGGTCTGCTGGTTCGTCCCGTGGCTTAATTGGCAGAGCATCAGGCACGGATTGCCTGAGGGTACTGGTTCGAATCCAGCTGAATCGAATGAATTTTACTTCGTGTTCGATCTTTGTTATTAACAAATTAAAGCAATTAAATTCATTAATAAAAGACACACTCACTAATAGAAGCTACTATACACCACAACAATATTTGAACGATAAATTTCTATAACGTCGACCTGCCTCATTCCTACGTTGCTGTGCCCCGCTGTGTTCATATGTTTTTTAAGTAATCATAAAGGTCTGAAGCTGTGTACATATTATATATAATTACATAAATTAGTCATTAGTAGCCAGATATTTAAGTGCCATTGACTATGAGGGCGATTAGAGCGCCGAACAGTAAGACAATATAACGCAAGAATGGGTAGATAATGTAACGATTTTGTAAATGACATAGATTCGTCCTTATAACAATGTAAGAATACCATACAAGACTGGATAAAAGCAAAAACAACCATGACATCGAAAATTTTATATCTATTGTCACATAATACGTAATATTAATGATAATTAAGATTCTAGCTAATAATTAAGTATCTATAATTTAAGTATCTTTCACAATGAGTTCTACTGCTAACGTTTTATACAATAAGAATAATAATATTATTTTATGAAAAGTTACCTTACGTAGTTCAATGTTTTGGAAACTCTGTTCCTTTAAGTTTTTTATAGTGCATATCTTTAAAATAGATTACGTATGTAAAGATATAAATTTTTCATTTAATTTATAATAATGAATACTACGAATAAAGAAACGTTTCAATTATATGTGTGTATGTTTGAGAATTTTATTTCCATTTTTTTATTAAATTGACTGAATGATGACAAAATCCTTTTGTCTTATTTATTTCTAATGCTAAAAAAATTGAAGTATATACCTACTTTGAGACCAAGTAAATAGTGTAGTTTTTTTTTGAGACATTTGATTTGTTTTCATGGAAACGTATATATAATAATTAATCTATTGTATTAAGTAGTAGTCGTCCTTATGAAAAAGTTCGTCCAGGGTAGTGTTGCGACCTTAATTACTTCTGCTGCCAAGCGATAATGTCAGCATTACCGTATTCAGGTTTTGAAGTGTAAGGGTGCTGGTGAAATTACCAGCACATGGGACTTGTCAACTTATGTTTCAGCTTCTGTGGCAGTGCCACTCAGATCTTTGCGATTTAAAGCTCAGAGTGGCACTGCATCTGCTATGGACAGGCGTATAGCTTACCATCAGGCGCACGACTTGTACGTTCCGTCACCAGATATTACAAAAAAAAAATTGTGTTATTATAATTTATTATTATTGAACAAAATATGTTGACTAATCATTAAGCTATGATCACCGATTGAGATACCTAGGATACAAGTAAACAATTTTACTTAATTTAGGTATCACTTAGATTAAGGCTGCCTTTCCACCAGAGATGTGCGAGGTAGCGAGGCGGTGCGAGGATGTGTAGCGGCGCTGTGAAACGGTGTGTTCTTTTCCATCAAAGCTGTGTGAGGATGCGTTACGAACTCTTTCAGCTATGCGCGGGCGGGGTACGGTGTGGTGAGGTGAGCGGTGGCGATAATATGTCAGTGTCAGTTAGTGTCACACTTTCAGTAGCTCTAGTTTCCCATACCGTTTTGCACACATTCCTCACCCGCATCCGACGCTCACATTCCTCGCACACATCTCTCGCACACATTTCTCGCTATTTTGTATGTATAAATACTTAACTCAGCTAACCTTTTTCGACTGGAGCTGCGCTAAGTTATGCTAGGAAAATGAAATAATCCTGTTGGTGGATTTTTTCTCGTACACCGCCTCGCTACGTCGCACATGGAAAGGCAGCCTAACTTGCACTACTAACCTTAATTAAAGTTATACATAAAAACACAACATTTTCATTATTTGCAATAGTCTGCGCATATATATTTAATAAGTTTATGCACAATAAATTTATCTTTGTCTTATCTTTATCAAAGAGCGACATCACACGTCGCGCGCCGCCTGCTTTGGTCCACGACGCCCCAGGGTACGGCCCTCGAGGAAATTTTCTATTTATAAACTTTCTTACTTTTTATGTATCTACACTACTATAATATAGTAAATTAAACGTTCTTATCTTTATTAGTATACATTGATACAAACACAAATATGTTTGCAGACAAAAACATAATTTTAAAAACTGATTGTTATCTGCAATAGTTTGTGCTGAAATGGCCCTAACTCAGAATAAATACAGTAGACCGTGAAAGTCAACAGTGCGGTTTTTTGCCATTAGTAATGTTTGAGTAATGCCACACGATGCGTTGCGTCGGGTTTGCGGCGGCGCCTGAGCGGAGACTCTACATTGTATAACATATAAATTAGAACTACAAAAACGTGCTAGTACCCTAGACACTTCTGATGTATATATGATAATGAAATTACAGGCACATGGGACTTATCAACTGATGTCTCAAGGTGACGGGCGCAGTGGTAGTGCCACTCAGATCTTTGCAATTTAAAGCTCTGAGTGGCACTGTAACTGTTATGGACAGGCGTGTAGCTTACCATCAGGCGTACGACTTGTTCGTCCTGCCACTTGATGTTATAAAAAAAAACATAATACCAACATGGTACGTTGAGAGGGTGCGCGGCGACAGAACGCGTGCGCATCGGACTAGGGACGAGGTGACGAAACGGAGACCCCTCCCCGAATCTGAATCGGCATAAGGCGGCGTTACGTTGCGAAACCGCAATTATCGTGTAGCACTCGATGCGTTCAAATCATGGCAACGCCCGTATGGCTTCGCTCTTTGATGAGCTATCGCATCTTAATAAGCCTTGTCACCAAAGAGTAACACGCAAATACACATAACTAATAAATGTCAGTAACACCACCGCTGTTATCTTAGTTCCTCGTTGTACTTAACATGTATCAATATCATCAAATTTTATTATATCGTATATAATTTTAATTGTTACACAGTTCTTTTCTACTCCGCTTTAATACATAATTGGCCTAATGGGAGCTACCATTTTTACATAGTACCTAGTCAAAGTATATGCAATGCAACCAAAAGTAGACTACACCCTTGTCATGACTTTTGCAACATATATAAAAATATGTATTCACAATCTAATTTATATTCCATTTCAGTTAAATTTGAATACTGCATTAATGAATTAAAGAACGAAACAAAAAGTAGGATACAATTAAAATTGTAAATGCCAATTTTGCTCCACCACTCAACCACAGACTTGTAGCTATTGTATTGGCTTACTAGGGCACAATAATTGTATAATTAATTATCTATCGGATTGGTACAGTTCATGACCCGGTCCCCCGTACCCCGCTTCACCTCCCCTCTCGCTGCATCGCGAGTTGGCCCACCGCCAGCGCAAACACTAATTCGTTGACGTCGTTATATACTTGATTCGTTTTTGCTTTAACTGAAACCTCTATGCACTTTCCCGTCCCGTTTTGTGATAAAAGCTTATTCTCTTATTGGTTTAGTGAGCAAAGGAAACGTTGTTTAATTTCACTATGCGAAGCTTGAGCGAAAATTAAGAACGGTTTTTATGTATTTTGTCAACGCGCCTTCATAAATCGTAGCAATCCTCGTAATTTTGTATTGTAACCTCTTTCCAATCCTCCTTTGCACTTTCCAACTAGATACGAACCATTGTAACTATATATCGGTCGTAATATCCTACTTGAAAACGTTTACGTACTTTTGTAGATAAATAATAACAATACGTGCTACGACATAGTGCTACGTTTCGCTACGAACATTTCAAAATGAATAAAAAGGAAACGTTCATACACTTTTTACAAAGAAATTAATTCAGAATGTAAATGTGTCAGCCACGTTTAGGTTAAAATTCATCAACACAAAATAACTCAACCTGAGCTCACTAGAAACTATAAAATACATTATAACGCCTGCTTCACTTAAATTATGATAAACAATTTCTACATTTGCATATTGCATGCAAATTCATAAGCGAGAGGCTTAATAGGTCAGGTATATTAAAGTCACTACACATTATCCGTGTCGTATCGCCGTCAATGAATCCACGTACGTTTACCTATAGATCTAAACGTATCTGTGTACACACGAAACACATATACATGTTACTGTGTATTAAAGTTGACCGTCAACGCTCCCGCACTACATTAGAATGCGTGTCAAAGAAATAGGGTAAAAACCTTGCGTATCTAGTAACTCATCTTGACATTCTATCTAATTGTAAATAAAACAAACGTTGCGTTGTAATAAACTCTATTCTGTTGACACTAAAGCACATATGAGATGTATCCCAGGTGCGTTTTACGTAGGTGTATGTGTATACTGATAGAAATGCTATTGTTATAAAAGTGGTTTGTCAGACGATAGGGTCATTGAAACTTTTATTCACTACGATTGCGACGTGAGAAGTATTTAGCCTAAGCCTTAGCGAAATGAGAATGTAGAAGGCTCGGTGCACAACACTTATTATAAGAAATGTTAAAAGAAGAAATGAAAATGCTTTAACAAATATAATAATATAAAGAAAAGGCACAAATATTATAAAACAAACCCTATAAAAGTAACAGTAGAGCTAATAGTAGCAGTAGGACTGTTAGAGAGTTTGTCCAGGGCAGTACTGCCACCTTACCTATTTCTGCCGCCAAGTAGTAATGTTAGCGTTACTGTGTTCAGGTTTTGAAGGGTAAGGGTGCTGGTGAAATTGCGGCCTATCCCACTAGTGCCTACCAGCTGTCCCTCCTGGTGAGGACAAGTGCACTTTTTTTTCCACTCTTCCCTATCACGCCACCACTGGTTGGGATAACAGACCCATGGAAATTGTCAACTCACATCTGACGTAACGCGCAGTGGCAGTGCCCCTCAGACTTGCGATTTAAAGCTAAGAGTGGCACTGTAACTGTTAAGGACAGGCGTATAGCTTACCACCAGGCACGCGACTTGTTCGTCCCGCCACTAGATATTATAAAAAAAAGTAACGCAATACATAATACTCACCTCACTCACGCAATACATACTCGTATAACAATCGACGTGAAGTTTAACAAAATGAAGGTGATTTGTGATTTAGGGGCATGTCCTGTCGTTTCAAGAATTTTGATGGTAGTCACGACGGATAGAACGAGGGTTCTTTGAAGGAGAAGAGAATTTTAGAACGATTCAAAATTTTAAAAATAAGAAAGGACCTTGACAATGTATGGTACCAAGTGATAGAATGAATAAGTCGTTTAGTATTTTTATTTAGTATTTTTTTATTTAAGTGATGCGCCTGACTTTAAGCGAGACGCCTGCCCACAACACTCTGTGCTTTAAATCGCAATGATCTGAGGGACACTGACACTACGCCTGTTACTCTGAGACATAAGTTGACAAATCACATGTACCTGTAATTTCTCCAGCATCTTTACCCTTCATAACCGAAGCACAGTAATACTCACATTACTGCTTCGCGGCAGAAATAAGCAAGGTGGCAATACCTCTCTGGACGAACTCTTTCACAATCTACCAGTGAATCTAGTGTAACACATCCATTCTTGAAATAAATTAAAATAAATAAATAAATTCTTTAAATCGTTGCTTTAAAATATTTTTATAAGTGCAACTTTTGATATCTACCCGTCAATACAGGCAACTTATCTACGGAGCTTTAAATCAGTGGGGCTAGCACAATTCGCCGCGAGAACCACGAGAATTATTACTGGGATGTGTCCGGGTACGAACAACAGAGGGCGGCGTTGATGAGAGATCTGCAGATCAACCGAACATCCTTAGGTGCTATAAATTGTGTACTAGACAATCCCCACACGAAACGGGCAAAAAGATTGTTACTATTTGCTGAAACGGCTCTCCAGCAGCGCCGCTCAGACATATAAGCTATGGTTTAGGATACGATGGAACTGGCATATATGTACATTATACAAAAGTTCCTAAACATATGTATAAATTTTTTTTTAAATCTCGAGAAGGTAAAATGCGACATAGACCATGAGATAGACAAATACTCGCGGTGCAATGTTATTCAGTGAGAGCACTGTTATGACGCTTCATGCCAGAATCGCAAAATGCCAGATTAGCATAATGCCAGATTCTCAGAATGCCACAACGACAAATACTAGCGCTCTCCGCTAGTATTTGTCACTTTTGTTAGCACCGTTCGTTCAAAAAAGAATTATCTAGTCAGCTGTTTTATATGTATGTCGGAGTGAAGGCCGGAAAGGGATACGTTGAAGGGAACACCCTCAACGCAGATGTAGTCAGGAATTACTTGATAATCGGCGTATTCACTCTTCGTTATCAATTCGTTCAGCTGGCGTGAAATAGTAACGTCAACTAAATAACGCACACACACTCAACATAGCCCCGCACTAGGGAAACCCTGTGTCGCGGGTGCCATGGACACACACATAGACAACCACAAATTACACCCAAACTCACGAGAGATATAATTGTAGGCCATACAACTATTTCTCTCGGCCCGGGAATCGAACCTGGGACCTCTGCGTGGCAGTCCGGCATGGTAACCGTTCGGCCACGGAGGCAGTTAAAACTGGTGGCAATTAGTTGTTTTATGCACTTTTCACAGTAATTAGTCCGAAATTACAAGAGATAGCTTAAAGCGGATTCTAAATATCACGAGGCAAGTTCAGAGAGAGCGGAGCGGTACGTCTTCACGGTCCAAGCAACTTATACAAAAAGCCCTTTCTCTCCGACCATACCCAGTTTGAGCTGTCAAACTGACGTAACATTTGTAATCAAAGAAACCATGATCGAGACAAGTTAAAATGATTCATAGGTAGCCTAGTAAATCGTTCATCTAATAAATTACGTTTGAAGTTATAGCTGGCGCCGACTTGTATATGTATACTATGTTGAGTTTAGTATAAAACAGCCGATTCGCCATTTCAGAGGGGTTTGCGGGAACTACTCATCGGTACTACCAATTCCATAGTTGATCGATCATACGATGAGTAAAATCTTCCCCTAAGGACCTCGTAAAACTTTGGTGATCATCTTGTCTCGTTACTTGATTTTGCAAGGCTTGCAAACAAATATTAGCCGTCTAAATAAATATATGTCTGTATTGTGTTTAAATTTCGATTGACACTTATACAATCGATTGACACGTAAGTTTAAGGACTGATTGGAATCTTTTTGTTGTCTATATAAATATATCACGTACATTTTGCTCATTTAGTTCGCTAACAGAATACTATTGTCTACAAAAATTTAATAATTCGGCTAGATTGCTAAGTTACTTAGAATACTTTTTTGTGCCGGAGTTCATGACTGTCGCCATAATTCGTATGTAACATCACTACGTACTCTAGGTTGCAATACATATTTGTGTTGTGTCTTTAATTGATACATTTTATAAAAAATGTATGGTCTAAATAAATATGTTTTAGAGAAAACCTCTAAAGAATGTAAAAAAAAACTAGTTTCTAAATATAATTGTTATTATTACAGACTCCAGATTATTGCTCCTTGGGTAGTTACTTACTGTTTCTTAGAAGTGAATGTATCTGACTCTGATTTATTAAAAGTCCCTAGGCGTTTTGAATGAAAAGCATCAGGTCCATCTCTTGGATGTCCTCAGATACAAGCCAATAACAGATTAAATACGTAGTCTTGTTTCCTAGAAAAATTTCCATGCAAAATTTTTATCGGAAATTTTTCAATGTATAGTAATAAAATAAAATTTATATGGAAGCTTTCAAGAACCCAACACTACTATGTGTTGGGCTTTTGAAAAGCTTTAGAAAAAAATTATATGGAAGCTTTTCAAGAACCCAACACTACTATGTGTTTTTTTTTCAGTGTATAGTATTAATACGGGTGTTTGGTTCTAGAAAATTTTCCATATAAATATTTTTTCTATATTTTATCTTTTATTTTAAAAAAAATATCTCGAAAAATTCCTCCATATCTAAATTTTCATACAATTACTCAACACTAGTTATACGTAACTGAACAAAGTATTAACCCAGTGACTGCCCAGGCCATCATTATTATTAAAACTTCCACTCGCAGTGTAACATTATCCGTGCGTTAATTAAACACAACAAAAGATGTTCCTTAGGTACCGGCAGGGCTGCCTCTGCCATCAATCTTAGATTTTAATGCATTGGAACTAAGTTCACTTTTAAACACAGAAACTGTGTCTCTGTTTACGAGCACAGAAATTGTTTACATTTTTCCAAATACATTTTTCCAATTATTTTAAGTGTATTAATATAATTAAAACTTCCACTCACAGTGCAACATCAGCCGTAGGTTAATTAACACACAACAAAAGATGTTACTTACCGGCAGGGCTACCACTCAAATTAATCACCGACTTTAATGTATCGAAATAAAGTTCGCTTTTGAACACAAAAATTGTTTACGAACAAGTAAGTTAACGATTTTTTTGAAACAAATTTTATGTAATCTTTTTCAGCAGTGATAACGTATATTTAAAAAATCCTAGGTTAAATTTATACGTAACCTAGCAGTTTTCAAATATGTCAAGTAGTTAATTAAAAGGCGACAATAGATGTTCCTTACCGGCAGGGCTGCCGGCCGCAGACATCAATCTGCGGTCTTGCTATATCGGAATGAATTAAGTACGCTTTTGAATAAACTATTTGTGTTACACCGGAATGCTGTCCGATTATAAGTATGCGAACTGTTTGGGGTTTAGGTTTGATTTATTTAGTAGCAGTAGAGCTCCTTGTGAAAGAGTTCGTCAGGTTAGTACTGCCACCTTATCTATTTCTGTCGCCAAGCATTAATGTCAGCGTTACTGTGTTCGGGTTTTGAAGGGTGCTGGTGAAATTACAGGCACATGGAACTTGTCAATTTATGTTTCAGGATGACGGGCGCAGTGGCAGTGCCCCTCAGATCTTTACGATTTAACGCACTGAGTTGCACTGCAAATGTTATGAACAGGCTAGTACCTTACCATCAGGCGTACGACTTGTTCGTCCCGCCACTTGACGTTATAAAAAAACAAACTTTTATTTGGTTGTACTGGTCTACAACAACTCCTAACTTTATGTGTCAAGGTGAAGGTCGCAGTGGCACTGCAAATGTTATAAGCGTGCCGCTTACTACCAGGCGCACGACTTGTTCGTCTCGTCAATTTTCATAATACAATTTTTTAACACACTGGCATTTCTACAACCATATTCAGTCAATAAAAATACTAATTAAATTATTAATTGATTAAAAATATTTATAAAAAGAAAGTTAATTGACTCTGCAGCCGAAGTGACACTAACTCAACACGAGTATTCTTAGTCACGTGTCTTCCACCCTTAAAACAACGAGCTCGCGACCGCTGAAAGTGAGTATTAATTTTCGCGTCTCCCCTTCTAATTACGAACAACTTTGGGTCGCCCAGCTCATATAACACTGGTGTTGCCAGAGACGTAGCTAGGGCGATAAGCGTTGCGGCTTTGATTCTATTACGCCCTAAAATAGTTAAATTTTTATTATTACATAACATGTGCTTTTTAAAAGTAGTGGCAAAATACAATACAATATACTCAGAATGTGTACAATTTTATTTTACAATAATCATCGAGCTTTCCATTGGTTAGAATGATCACGTGACAACTTAGGGCGTATGATTCGTCAGTACTCAGCTTTTCTAAACAATCGTCGTGATAAAAAAATAATAGTTATATTAAAATAAAGACTAACAATTTGAGACCGTATTAGGCGTATAAAGCTATAATACAGATCACCCGGCCCTCACCCTCTCAGATTAGTCTTTAATAAAAGCAAATAAACTGTTGAGCAAAATGAATGAATGAAGTGTTTTTGAGATAACTGTTCGAAAAACCATCGACAAGTTAATGTGTCATACTAATAATAAGCAGTAAACGTGTCAAGAAACTATAGTTCTGGTTATAGTAGACGCTGACCAGTGTCGGCCTGCATAAATAATAACTAAAATTTAAAACATCATTTTCAATCTGAAAAATGAATAAGCCTTTAAGGAATATTTATTATATTGAATTTCATGACCATGATGATTTTACTACACTGATATTAATTTTTTTTTGTAAAAATACACCACTATAAAATAAATAAATAGAAAATACTCTACTTTATAACCGACTTCAAAAAAGGAGCAGGTTCTCAATTCGACTGTATTTTTTTTATGTATGTTACGCGATAACTTCGGCATTACCATTTGTGAACCGATTTTGATGATTCTTTGTTGTTGGAAAGAGGGTACCTCAGTAGTGGTCCCATTTAAATTTGAAGAAAATATTCCACCTCTAAGGGTGGAAAACTATTATTAGTACTAAGATTTATTTATAGTTCATTATTATTGTCAACCCCAGTTAGGCAAACGGCCACTGGTTCGTGTCCAGTCAGATCGAACGAATTTTTCTTCGCATTTGTTCGAACTTTGTATTAATAGTAAAGCTATACGGAAATTTATAACGTGTTTAGACACTAAACTAATTAAATAATGAAATAAAATTAAATAAATATTAGGCAACATCACATACGTTGCTCTGATCCCAAAAAAAGTAACTAAATCACTTATATTATGGAATTTGGAAAAGAACGACGGTAACCGTCGTTCTTTCGTCAAACACCCATATCCGAGACATTAGTAAAAAGGTTTTTTTTAAATTATAATACCAGGTGACTGGACGAACAAGTCATGTGCATGTTGGTAAGCGACACGCCTATCCCTGACAGTTGCAGTGCCACTCGGAGCTTTAAATCGCAAAGATCTTTTTTGGCACTGTTACTGCGCCCGTCACCCTGACACATGTTGACAAGTCCCATGTGCATGTAATTTCACCAGCACCTTTACCCTTCCAAATCGGCAGAAATTGCTAATGTGGCAGTACTTCCCTGGAAGAACTATTTCCCGGCCCTTAAAAACGGATGTGCAAGACAATGAGTACAGCTTTGTCTTTCAATGTTGTCAATAAGGGTCATCGTTATTTTACTGCCCTTTGGCCGCCCCTGCTTCTTAGCTTTAACTCTGTCTGCGAGTCTCTATTTTCAAACTTCTTTTAAGCGATTCCCGACAGAGACTCGGCGACAAAGTGGAGGCGGTCGGAACTTTCTTTTTGTCTTTAAAAATAATAAATGGTCTCGAATCCACGTCTCGTTGCGGAATGGATTTTACAGGAAGGGAAGTGAGCACTACTTTGTTTCTTATACTAATTATGTGACTTTTATGTTATCCTTTATAAAATGCTACAGTAAAGTTAAATAAAATATTTATTAATACTTAATTACTATGTGTGTATTTTTTATGTAATTAATATCTACTATATTCTTCATCAATAACCTGTACAATATTTGGACGTCCCACTGCTGGGCTCGGGTCTTCCTCAGGCAAGAGTTTAGGCCATAGTCCGCCATGCTGGCCTAATGCGCGTTAGGGACTTCACACATTTTCCGAGGGTTGAGAACCTTCTTCAACGTACAGGTTTCATCACGATATTCCCTTCTCCGAGAAGCTCATGGTAAATTGCAAATTAAATTTCGACAATAGATTCGAAACCACGGCCTCTACTTGAGAGGCGGTAAAAAAAAGTCAAACCATTACGTTATTTATGTTTATTTTAATCATAAAAACGAATTTTTTTTAGTTCGACATATTAAGGCCCGAATATCCTTTTTACAAACACTCAAAATAAAGAATTTCGATAAATAATAAAAAATAATGTTTGAAAAACTTTAGTAGACATAAAACATATTGATATCAAATGTATTTTGAAACACTGCATAATTAGATGTTGAAATATACCACAATATCATTTGGTCTGGATATGGAAACCATCCAAAGCGTTCCCTGCGGCTGGCAATTTGCGTGGGACGAGCGCAGGGCGGCCGGCGACAGAAACAGGGGCGACAGCGACAAATCGCACCCTTATAAATAAAATGACCTGAGTTGGTTTCTTTTAAAAACAGAAAAACGATAAATCTTCACTGACAAATAATTTTGTTTCTAACTGTACAAAAGAGCTTTATACTATTTCCCACCTACTTCATAAATAAATCATCAGCAATGATCGGAATAGGGTGTTCCAAATGAATAGATAAATTTCTACGTACATATATATAGAAAGATTGACATAGAGTGGTTAAAACGAAATATTCAGTAATTACTTATTCAAATTCTGAATTTAATTTAGTTTTACTGTATTGTAAGATAAAACTGTCACCTAAAAAACTGAAATTTGATTATAAAGTAAATCTAGTGGCGTTATTTATAAAAATTTCCGCAGATAACAGATATCTACTGCATTTTTTTTACATGGTGCCACTCTAACCTTTCACCAAAGTGAACATTTTTTAATAAGCCGCAATCAACAACTTGTTTTAAGTAATGCGCATATTGTAGATACTTTTATTATCCTACAATGCACTAAAACTATTTCCGGATACCTGGAATTCGAAATTATAATTAATTAATCTTTGGTGGTATAACCACTCCATGTCGCTCCTTGCATGTATACAACATGGACATTTATCTACTCATTTGAAATAACCTATTCCGACCATTGGTCATCAGTTTTGATAAAAGACATTAAAAAAGTATTTGACAGATTGATAGCAACAATTTTATGATTACCACAGTTCCCACATTAGGCAAGCCTGTATCGTGGAGTCCTAGACATTCAGTTTACGTAGAACACTTTCGTACGTTAGAAGAGGAAGCAGTATTCTAACGTGCGTACCGTAGAATGCTAAAGATCACGCAATGGTAAAAGACATTAAGTCCTATCGTCCTTTGTTTTTTATTTAACATATTTTATTTCACCATAAACGCGTTTGTGCGCTGCATCCGATTCGTATTCGTTCCGAACCCGAGACTATACACAACTATAAAACTCGGACACACTTCAGATGTCGCTTGTGCACTAAGTCAGATTCGAGTCCTAGAGAATACAAATATCACGTGTACACCAAGAAATAAAGTGATCCCTGTGACATTTCGGACCGTCGTTTCTCGGATTCGGAACACGAATCCGACGTAGTGCGCAAACGCTCTTAGACTGAGTTTAAATGCCTAATTAAGATCCTCATCTCTTCAAAACACTCTGTATTTAGATTTCTGTGCTCTGTAGTAAAAAATACTACATGGCATTAAAGTTCTTTACCTCTTACCTACAGAAATATAATAGTTAGTTTTAATACAAGTGCGGAAAGTTAGTCATTACCCACGACTCTGAAGGTTTCGAGACAAGTGAAAATGACAAATCCGCATGGTATCAAACGACGTTTTTTAATACATTTGCGAAAAAATAAAACAGTATTTAAAAAAAAACTCATTTTATTTCTTTGTCTGATAAAAGTTCAGAGTACAATGGCAACTGTTGCCAGTATTCAGCCACATTAAAATTACTATTTTAGTGGCGCGGCGCGCAGCGATCTCGCGTGATACTCACCTCCGGTCATTGTTAATACTCAATCAGCCATGTTTATGGAAAATATTTTGGTATTTTTAAATGTAACCCGTTGTTTTATAAAACACCTATGCAATTTAAACAAATAAGATATTTGTAAGTAAATAGAGGTTTTAATAACGAATGACCTACGTCACAAAGCGCATAAATATTAAATAAATATACAACCTCTTTAGTTCTATGTTTAAGACTTGAAACAACAGTAAATTTAAAAAAATTGGAAAAGTAAAAAGCACTAGTGCGAAAAATCCAACTTTCGGCACGATTTGTAGTACGAAAAATACCACGTTTTGAGCAACTGTATTAAAAACACATTATCGTTATCGTCAAAATTTCACGATGTTTTCCTTCAAAAGAACCGTAGTAGCCGAATAGTTTGGCCTACCGCCTCTCAAGCAGAGCAAACTTAATTTAAAATTTACCATGAACTTTTCGGTGAAGAAAAACATTGTGAGGAAACCTGGGGGGGAAACTCTCGTTCTCTGTCCGACATCATGCAAATGAAGCTTCATACTTACCTACTTCATACATACGCAATTGTTTCGGACTGATGTTGGATGGAGAAGTAGAGTACAGGGCCTGTACATATCTGCAAAACAATTTAATGGTGCGTGTGAAGTTGCCAATCTGTATTGGGACCGCACAATAACTACTGCCCAATCATCCTCTTGTTATTATATTATTATTGGTTTGCCTCTAAATTGAACAGAATGGATTTGAAATGCGCTATACTGACTATATTTGAATAGAATTCTTTCACGCTGATACCTACATATACTAAGTGTAAACAATAATGTAAAACCTGAAAACTAAGTATAAAATCTCTGTATTATTAAAAAATACGTAAACGTAGCCTGTCGCCGGTCCCGGCGGCGGCGAGTGTAGCGATGCAGTGGAGGCGTATTAATAAAACATGACTCTATGCAAACGCCCCGCGGGCAGGCCTCTTCGGTAATCCTAAATTACTTTAACAACGCTTTAATCTTAAAATTATATACGCTTTAATTATACAGAAAATACATGGCTTTTTAAAAGTGCTTCTGTGCGTATGTAACAGTAGTTGGGGATAGCCCGAACCAATCACATCTTATTAGGATTGGCGTGACAATGCATGCCACAATGCAACTTTTAGCTCTACTATTTTACACTATACGTAAAGCTACCTAACTAGAACACTACTTAGGCTTTACCGAATGAATCCATTACACATCCCACTGCTGGGCTCCATAGTAGTAACGTTGGCCCAATACGGGTTGGAAACTTTACACGTATTCATAGAGTTGTGAACCTTTTTCGACGTGCTTTCATCACTATGTTTTCCTACACCGTTCGCGAGAGGTATTAATGCTAAACCATAGTGTAATAATACAAGTATTGGTAACTCCTGTTGGGTATATTTCCGAAAAATGAATGGACACTTTTCCATAAAAATACTCGAAAAATTGGAAAAATTAGAATAATATAATTTTGCAGGCTCATAATATGTCTTACGTTTAGAAATACCTTTTGTTTTATTTAGCGTGAATTACAAAATAAACTTGTATAACAAAAAGCCACTTAGAGAAAAAAGACATTTAAACATTTCACAACAGCGAAAAATAAACATTTTAATGACACCATCGTTTTCATTCACTAACATCAGCTTTTGACAGGTGTCAACGTCAATTGTGGAAAATTAATGGAAAAATATTGGAAAAATATCCGGAAAAATATTTCTTTTTTTTTATAATATTTTTTCAAAATCGAATTTTTTTCATGACTTAACACTACTCCATACAAACACAACAAGCACGGCTAGTAAGTTTGCACGCCCGCCGCTCTCCTTGTACCGACACACATTCATATAATCTCACGGTGCACTCGCGTTACGAAGCACGGGTCATAGGCGCCATTAAAATCTGTTCGCTTGGTGTTTATAAAATGACTTCAATTACTACACGTGTTTATTGTTGTGTGGTTGTGGTGGTTTGAACAAGAGTGAGTCAAATTCCGAATTGTTCAGCATTTCCGATGCGAAACGCATATATCTCTTATGATGTATACATAACGTGACCATACGTCCCGCTTTTAAGCTTCGTGTCCCACTGTCCCCAAATACCCGCAAAAAATTGGCCGTTTTAACAAAACAGGATAGAATGCTAAAAAACTAGCCTCAAAAGTTCCTGGAATTACATCTATTTGCCAAGTTTTATTGAAATCGTCTAACGGACAGTGCGCGAAACCGGATTCATCCCCTACTTTGCCACCCTTACAGGTGGAATATTTCCTTCAATTTTAAATGGAGCCACTGCTGAGGTACCTTCTTACGAACAAAAAAGAATCATCAATATCGGTCATCGCGTAACATGCATACAAAAAAAACAGACAATCGAATTGAGATCCTTCTCCTTTATTTTAAAGTCGGCTAAAAAAAAAAAAAAATGACGAGGAAGCAAAACATATATAAAGTCAAATTACCAAACTACACAAGATTACTTCCTTTTTAATCATCAAACATTTTGTAACTATCATAAAAATATGTTTTATTTTAAAACAATAATAAATTTACAGGCGTCCCACTCTCGGGAGAAAAAAAATAATCGTCTCGTTATGTATACACGAAAACACCGTAATGTGTAATAGCTGTGCAATAGCTACAACTTACTGGGTATAACAGGAAATAATGAGGTTTACCCTTTTCGTGAAGTACAAACGTGGAGGTCTGTGTGCGTGAATATTTCAGTGGTTGCGATCAAAGCACATAAGAATAATGCCCAGATACTTATCGAGGGTCGATTTTATATTTATTTAAATGGCAACTGGCAAGTAATATTCATTTGTACTGACTCCAGAAGAGCATAAAACCCCATTACATTATATTTATATGCTATGATCAGGAAGAGGACCGCATTCTGACCACATTCTTACTGCGGAGACTGAGATTTAAAAAACGAACTTTGACTTCGACTAAAGAAAAATAGCGACCTAAGCCAGTGTTTTGTATTTACAAAACGAACTTTCGAGAACGAAACGAAACGAACGAGTTAGAAAACTTAAGTTAGAATTTTAAGAAAGAAATTAAATAATTTTTTGAGTTTACGTCGTAATTTTTTGCTTAAACTTTAGCAAAGTTCGTTTTGTAAATACGGAAAACTTGCTTACTCGCTATTTTTTGTTTAAACAAATCTCAGTCTAACAGTATTCTGAAAATCATCAGTGAAAAATTGATAGAGCCTGTTCTTAGGCATTTTATATTTGTGCTTATAAGGCACGTTTTAATGTGCTTTTATTTAGCTCAAAATTACTTGTATACTAGTATAGTTTTTAAGTTATTGGTATATTACTAAAAAATGGACCTATGGTGTTTAAATAAAGAAAATATATTAATATTATTATTATTAACTAAAGATAAAGATAAAGATACATTTATTTCAACATAACTTAATCTAAATATAAGTAAAAAAAAACAAAAACAAATGTAAGGGAAGCTAATATACAATTGGTAAAAAAAATAAAAATAAACCTTAATTATTATACTAATCATAAAGCTATACATTAATTATTAGAAGCCTACCAGTATAGTTGAGATGCCTAAACTAAGTACATTATTACCTGTATCTTAAGCATCTTGTTTGTGCACAGATTCATTATATTAGTGCTTAAAAACAAAATAGCTATATTTAATTAAGAATAAAACAATTAGCTTTTACAATATAATTATGAAATAACTTCTAGTAAACCTTCTGTTTCATCATAGTTTTTATTTTTAAGCCAGCGTCTGACGGTCTTTTTACATCCCATCTTATTCAAGGCGCGAAAATGCAATGTTGAATTTAATTTGAAGTAAAGGAATGTACCAAGGAAGCAGAAGAATCTATGAGAGTGTGATGTGCGAAGTTGTTCACGAGAAGAGAAGGTATTGAGTCGTCTTTGGTAGGATGAGGACTTAGACTCAAATGGAGTGATTGAGTGTTTTTTCAAAATTATTTGCAAGATAAACAGCTGCCGCACAGAAAGGACATCGCACTCGGCTAGGAGTTTGTGGGTAGGGTAGCAGAAAGGACGGAAGTCGCTGACTTTGAGAATAGCTCTCTGTGCCTTTTCTAGGTTTAACAGAGTTGTTTTATGTGCGCCGACCCATGAAGTAATGCAGTAAAGTAGCAATGATTGACAGAGGGCCAAGTATACTGATTTGAGTAATTCACCGCTAGCCGCACGTCTTAAACTTTTAAAAACATATATTAATTTTCGAACTCTAGCAGTAAGCGCTACAACATGCTGTTTGAAATTGAGATGTTGATCGATTATGATACCTAAATATTTAATATTGACTGTGCTGTCCAAGTTTGGACAACCACTGCCGCAAACTTGAGTCCTTGGACTGGGACAATGATGAGCTACTATTGAGAAAGTATTCTCGACAGGTTGAGAGAGGATGTTGTATGAGAATGTCATATATTTGGTTTTGTCAGTATTAAGTGTAAGTGCATTTACTCTGAGCTTATTTAACATTAACTGCCTCCGTAGCCGTAACGGTTACCATTCCGGACTGCCACGCAGAGGTCCCAGGTTCGGTTCCCTGGCCGGGAGAAATATTTGTATAACCTACATTTATTTCTCTCATTGAGTTTGGGTGTAATCTGTCGTTACCTAAGTATGTGTCCATGGCACCCGCGACACAGGGTTTCTCTCGTGCGGTGCAATGTTGAGTGTGTGCGTTATTATTAAGATCTCATACTAAAATTGAAAGTTTTTAGGCTTTCGCGAGGTCTGATGTTTACTTGCACCTAACTTAAGCACGTCTTAAACCAATGCTTGTAATGCAAAAGACACTTTAATACATTACGTTAAGAGTATCTTAACAAGTTAAACATTGGTGTAAGACGTACTTAAGTGCAAGTAGACGTCAGTCCTTTACGCCTGCCCGAAACGTTGTTTTCTTCGAAAAAACAAATATACGCTTTTTAAGTCCAATAAAAATATTTTATTACCAATATTATTAGTTACGTATATACCACCATATACATTTTAACTAACCCAACCTAGAAGTCAATCTAGACCGAAGAGATTAATGGACCGGTATCCGACGTATTGAAAGGACCTCTCTGTCAGCCCTGCACTCCATCAGGAAGGATTAATAAGTATTGACCTCAAATATCCCATCAACAAAATGAACTGAAGCTATTTTATAGGCAAATTCAGTACATGATATACAATCAGTACAGAGTACCTACTAAAAAACCCCTAGTTTGCCACCTTTATAGGTGGAATATTTTCTTAAAATTTAAATGAGGCCACTACTGAGGTACCCTCTTTCCACAATCAAAAAATCATCAAAATCGGTTCACAAATATCCGAAGTTATCAGGTAAGATAACCTTCTCCTTGTTTTGAAGTCGGTTAAAAACTTTTTGTTAGTATAGGGCTCTGTAAAAACCAAAATAGTTTTTTATAATCTATTCTTCTAAATCTAAAATCTCTCACTAGATGTCACTTGCGGCGCTGAAAACCGAAAAACCAGTACAAATATCTATAACAAAAACACACAGGAGAATTTCGTCAAGCTCGAATAGCTCAGTCGGTATAGAGCATTGTCACGGTACAGCTTGGTCGTGCGTTGAAGTCCCACCGAGTCGAAGAAATTTTTCTTTTTTTTTATATATTACATATATCTAGCGACGGGACGAACAAGTCGTGCGCCTTATGGTAAGCCATACGCCTGTCCATAACAGTTGCAGTGCCACTCAGAGTTCCAAAAGAATCAGAATCCCAAAGATCTGAGGGGCACTGCCACTGCGCCCGTCATCCTGAGGCATACTTTGACAAGTCCCATGTGCCTGTGATTTCGTTCTTCGTTCCCTAGATGCCAAGCCTATAAATAGTGATATGATATGTTATAAATTTCCACCTTATACTAATGCAATTCTCCTAAGTCAAAGAATAAGATAACTGAACATAAAATGCAACTATGAATCGATACTTAACTATATATAAATAACACAAGGAATATCTTAATATTTATTTATTAATTTCAATTGAAAATGAAAGGGTTTCATTGACGCTCTAAGGCGTCATCGACGTATCAGCCAAGTTAATGTAAGACCCTTTAAAGCGTCCACGGCGGCGGTCAAAGGGTTGTGCAACAAAGAATATTTCATTCATTCATTCTCTGGATGAACTCGTTCACAAGGAATTCTACTGCTATTAAAAATGCTACTAATGATACTATGTTATTGTAACACTCCATTGCAACCACTCCAAAATTAATCAAAATCAAATATGCATGATATAGCCGATATTTTTTTAATTGTTTTATTTAAAATTTGAAATTGCCATTTAAAATAGTCGTAGTAATATTTATGAGGCATCACAAATATTGGTTTTTATATAAACGCGGTACTAGAGTGTGATAAGTGCTTTTGGATTGCACTTAAGGCTTTTTGTCTATTACACTTAAAGTCGAGAGAACCGCAAGGCATGAATATTTTACCTGAAAGCTTATGAGGGTAAATGCCTCCGAAGTAGAAAGCGAAGACACGGGTTAACTTGTTGAAAGTTTTATTCGTCCAAAACAAGCAAATTACGCTCTATCTTAAGTTTACAGATAGTTATGTTGACCTACTATCTACTCCATAATTATGAATCAGCAATGGCTTGAATCCTATTAGAGCGATGCCACATAGGCAATTCCGGTACGTTGCGACTGATACACGAGCAACACGGTAACGCAGCTTACGAACCACAGCACCCCTCCCCGCTTCGTCTCCTGGCCCCTTATACGATGGGCACGCGTTTAGACTACGCGTACCGCAACGTCGCCACGCCGCCGGTGAAACGCATTGTGTAGCATCCCTCGTAAATAATTAAAATGTATAAATTACTTTACAATACAAATTTCCTTATAAATTACGTTTATTTTGTAAGAGAAAAAATTAATATTCAACAACATTCTGTTATCATAACTTGATTGGCAGTTAAAATAAGGGTCTCTGAATCACCATTTGACATTTGACAGCAAATTATTTTAAGAAATAGCTTCTGTTGGGACAAGAACAAAAGTAAAATCACAACGATAAAAAAGCTTTTTTAACGTTCTGCCGACAACAGTATTGACTAAGTTATCCCTTGGATCTTGATTACAGGTCATTGAAGTTACACGTCTATGCAAAAATCCGTTACAAGGAGAATTCACTAGAATAAGGATAAAGGTGCAGACTAATTTAGTACACCGTTTAAGGTTACTAAATTAGTTATTTAAGGTGTACTAGTTAGTTGCCGCTTAATTTGTTAATGCTTTGCCCACAAGGCCAGTAAACATTGTGCAGTTTGCGTCACTTTGCACGAGTACCTTGAATATTTCGGAAAATCTATTTGGAATTTAGGGATAGGTCAGTATTTAAACAGTTTATTGGTAGAATTACGGTATCTTTTGTTGTAGGTTTTGACAACTAAAATAGTCTCACAGAAAATATTTTAGCGTTTATACTTGTACGTTACCAAAAGTACGTATACAAATTAGTTCATCTACACAACCATTTAGCAATATCATAAATTACAATGTTATATTGTGAATTCATTTATTACATCGCAATAAAGTCAAGAATTATCATTTATTCCTAACTGCCTCTGCAGCCGAACGGTGACCACGCTGGTCTGCCACGCAGAGGTCCCGGGTTCGATTCCCGGACCGGGAGAAACGTTTTTATGGCCTACATTTATTTATCTCATGAGTTTGGGTGTAATTTGTGGTTATCTATGTGTGTATCTATAGCACCCGAAATTCAGGGTCTCCCTAGTGCGCGGCTATGAGTATAAAAAAATTTTCTTACAAAGTGAATGAATTGACAAAACGTCCTTGTCTATTGTCATTTGCTTGTCTCTGTGTTTTCTTCGTGTGAGTAATAAAGTCTGTTTGTATTGAATTGTACTATAATTATTATAAATGAACATGTCATTATTCACTTGAATCATCAAGTACCACAAAGTCAGTCTTAAATCCATGCTGAAAAACGAAATGACAGTGTTAATGTTAACAATATTTTCCTCTTATTTGACCAGAGGGCAATAAACGAACGACTAGTGATTAAATAATAATCATTGTTCCAAAAACCAATGGGTTTTACATTACATTATGTACAATAAACTTGTGTGAAAGTAAGTAAGCAGTAAGGATTGCATATTCTTTTTTTTATGAAGGACATTAAAGTAGCAATAGAGCTCCTTGTGAATGAGTTGAGAGCAGGGAAGTACTGCCATCTTACCCTTCCTACTGCCAAGCAGTAATATGAGCAGTTTCGCTGGTGAAATTATAGGCACATAGGACTTCTTGTCAACTTGTGTCAGGGTAACTTTCGAGATATTGACCGCTAAAGTTTTATTGCCACCTAAAAATAATCAAAAAATAAAACTGAAACTAAATAATATATTAAAAAAACAATTAGAGGGAATCGTAGATCTCGTTTCGCTGTCAAAAATGTCGATTGCGAAGTTATGATAAGGAGGGCAGAATGGAAATGCCCCTCAGATCTTTGCAATTGAAAGTTCTGAGAGATACTGCTACTGCTATGAGTACGCGTGTCGCTTGTCACCAGGCGCACGACTGTTCATCTGTACACTTGGTATCATGAAAAAAATTGCAGTAGTCCTCTGGTGGCCTTGACAGCACTACCGCACAAAAGAGCGACCTGAGGTAAACGCCCAGGAACCTCGGCTCAAGACGGTTTTAAATAATGAAGCGGTAACTTTAGTGTTTGAACTAACACAAAGTGAACTGTCTTACCGAATACAAACAAGTCCCAAATTACTCTTTGCCTCATCACGAGACCTTAACTAAAATTGGCGACACCCAACTTACGGGCGGTTTGATAAACATAAACACGGAGAGGGTTTAGTGCTATTACGGCTTTATTTATCGGTATAGTTGTAACTTAAGTTAAAGGTGAAATGTTGGGCACAAATCGACTGACTTGTATCTGAGTATTAGTTGAAGCAGAAGGCTTATTTATATTGTCACGGAATGGAAAGAATCAAGCGTATTTTTGTAATAAATTTATACGTAGCAAAATATAAATACAAATTTTTAGTAATAGTCTCTGTGTCAGCTTTACTCAAAGAGCTATCAACGTCCTTCGAGTCCCATATAATTTATTTTATGATACAAAATGACGGAATGAACAAGCATGTATGCGTGGTTATAAGTGACACGCCTGTCTATAATAGTTGAAGTGCCGCTCAGAGCTTTAAATCGCAAAGATCTGAGGGGTACTGTCACTGCGCCCGTCACCCTGAGATATAACTAGATAAGTCCCATGTGCCTGTAATTTCACCAGCACCCTTACCCTTCAAATCCGGAACGCAGCAATGCTCACATTACTTCCTTGGACGAACTCTTTCACAAGGAACTCTACTTGCTACTAAAGTACTGTAATAACGGGCTGCCGTGCAACTGACGCACCGCGAACTAGAACTGATTTTTATACTATAATGTGCTCAAAAGTCTGCCTCGATGCTGTGCAGACTGTGGGCGAGTCCTAACTCAATTTTGATTACTGACAGCAAGGTATGACTCGCAAAGCATGAACCGCTTTGCCCACATGCAGATCAGTAGTAGAATTTAACTTTTCTTATTGTTCAGGCACCATTTAATTTAAATAGGTACTAACATAGACAGAGTTCTCTTGGACCATTATAGTCTGCTTTCTGAAAAAAAAAGTAATAATAATGTACTGAATAAACGTCGAGTTGCGGATACCAGCCCGTTGCACCAAGTACCAAGTAGTACTGAATAAAAAAAGCGAATTTTTATAACGAAATTGTACATTGCATAATTAATTCTACTTTACACGCAACCTGTTTTGTACTTTACACAATTGAAATAAAATTCTTTACGCTCTTGTTACAAGAAGTGACTTTCATTCCGTTCCGCGGCAATGCAAATTTGACTTAAGAATCTATGCATTGTTGGTATTAACTATAGTGTAGGGGTATGAGAATTTTTTTATTATTTTAACTTCCTCCACGTCAAGAGCCTATGACGCTTGTGCTATCTCAAATGATTTAGGCATATATTACATTTATTAATTAAATGAGTGTTTATCCAGCGTCTTCACGACTATTATTCGATTTCTACATCACGTATCTCAAGTACCAGCAAGATAGTATATTAAGTAGCAGTAGAGCTTTGAAAAAATCGCTCCAAGGCAGTACTGTCACTATTTCTGCCGCCAAGCGTAAAAAGACCATTATTGCGTTCCGGTTTTAAAGATTAATAGAAAAGAATACTTGTGAAACTACGGGCACATGAGACTTGCCAAGTTTATATTTCAGAGTGATGGACGCAGTGGCGATGTCTGTCAGATCTTTGCGACGTAAAGCTGTGATTGGCATTGCCACTGTTGTGGGAAGGGGTGTTGCTTGCCATCAGGCGCACGACTTGCTTGTCCCGTTACTTAATATCATAAAAAATGTGATTCCCTATATGGTAGTGTTCGTTCGTTTTATTGCTGTATTACAAATAACTTGGTAAATCTGTAACGTACTTATAGTATAATAATAATATATAAATGTACTCAGCTTCGTTCTTAGCGATTTAATCTAGTTTACATATTGAACCTATGTCTCCACGCAATAGCCTTTACATGAATTTTTAAAAGTTACTCTTAGTCTTGCCTGTATAGTGCGTTAGTGCCTTTGCATTTTCCACAATGGCAAATACAGTACCAAAAAAAAATTTCACTAAATTGACAGGTCATACTTTTGCCTTGATTGCGCGCCATTTCTTCATATTATGTTCAAAGTATAGAAGGCATCAAAGTCCCTATTATTTTTCTTTTATTTCCTCTATATAATATACAGGGTTGGGTAATCATAAAATATTCGTCAATCATAACTAAGACAAGAATTTTATCGAACTCCAAATACAGGTAAGTTCGTTTGATCGTCTATTCTAGCGAATAAGCCTGATATTGTGATAGTATGTATTTCTTGTGAACGTTACCATTTCGCATGACGAGGGTCTCGTGAAAGCCGAAATCGAAAAACGTCGGAACTACCTCAATTTGGGGCACGAGATCATTCTTGTAGGATGTGGCCTCCGCTAATCCTAATAGTTTTGTCCGGAAAAGATTAATTCCAGTGAAGCTCGCTAACAGCGTAAAACGATTTCATATTTGTGGCTTGTCGCTTCCAGCAAAAATTCAGAAGGCCGTCCTGCTTAATACGGCACATATTATTCGCCGGTTCTTGAACCTGAGTCTTTGACCCCGGCCGACTGTGCCATTGCCGGGGAATACCGCCTCACTCATTTAAAAATAAAAATTAATATTTCAGCGTATGGGAGAGACGAGAGTTTGAAATAGATATCCAAAATAATAATAATAAAATCTTTTATTTATCTCGACGCATCAATAAATATTTTTTACATATACTTTACACAGAGTTTAGTAACAGGCAATAGTGATTGGTGATAAAAAGTTCTGTAGCTAAGTAATGTAAGCACAATGGCGGAATGTTTCTCAGTTCCGCAGATATTCTGCTACAGCTGCAGCCTGTCATGTTCAAAAAGAGAATAATAACAACACATAACATTCTATTTCTAAAAAAATCTGATTAACTATCTGTAAATTTTGATTTATTTGTGGTTTATTCATCTGTTTTTATTAGTCATGTTATGCACCCCTGTTATTTCTGAATAATATTCTGAACTCAGCGCTCCGGTTGACTGGCAGAGAATGCCTATTGGCATTGAATCCGCCATTTGTACTGTATTGTGTGCAATAAAGTTTAAGTATATAAATTATTAAATACTTAGCATAAAATCATGAATCATTAAATAGGTTTTTACACATTACACAGAGAGCACCATCTACACACAAGTACACTACAATGCCTACCTCCAAAGTTTGCCTAGACAATAACCAGTTAAAACAATTGTTACGAAACCCGAATGTAATGGTTACAGACCACGCGCTAACTAATAAAAAATAACATGAGCTACTTGAGTGAATTTTTGTTATTTTTGCTCACAGTTCTGACAACAATTAAATTAGTACATCCGGCCAAAGCTGTTGTTAGCTAAAATTAAATTATTCAATGAAAAGAAATTAACATTATGTAAAATTACATTGAAAATGTTAAGTACATTATGAAGTCATGGAAATTCTTAAAGAAAATCTTATAACATAATAAGCGTTAATCATGCCGAAAACAAGCCGTGATTGTGAATAAGTAATTAAGCAAAGTAAAGAGATTATTAACTGCAACATCCCAGTTATTTTGGCATTTGCTTCATTCCACTCAAGTAATTTATGTACTCGAAACGCTTCCGCGCTCACATAATGTGTCCATTAAGCCTACAATATGTCAGAATTAGATACAACTATCTATTTATTTTATAGCACTAGCAAAGCCGCTGGAGGTTGCACGAGAGTAAATTCAGCGTACGAATGTGTTTTTGATTATACCTACTCGTGTTCTACGATATAAACTCAAAATAAAACTTATAGTCGCCGTAATTTAAGCCGTGCTGATAATATTGCCCGCTTTAGAAGTGTTACGCCAAGTGTAAGTAGGATACGCGAAATACGTAGCATTTTTTTCACAGCAATTGTTTCGTCTTTTATATTATTATAGTCTATGAAAACACATTTGCAGTCTAATTTTATAGTTGTGGTGAACCAAAATAAATAATTAACTTAAGTGTTAATAAAATTCAAGATTTTGTTTTTGCCCGTGATGATCGTGATGGAAACAGCAGCGTTTGCTCAGTTGCCTAAGGTACAAGTCATATTACATTATATATAACGAGCAATATTAAAATTTCCGAATGTGTAGTGTAAATGTGGGTCGGAGTCAGAGTTGGAAGATGCAAGTAGGTCAGAGCGCGCGAGTGCCGACGAAAATCGCAACTGCGAATAGGCGGCCAGCGGCCCGCACCGGCGCGGCTTCACGATCGTTTTTCCAACAGGAAAATTTCACCCTAACGTCCTTTCCGCGACGGGGATACCAATAGCAATTTGCCTGCCCCGTACTTATGCCCCGACAAATGGAATCACAGCGGTTCCGTCCGTGCCGATCGTCAACTGTTTAGGTGATCTCCGCTTGTGTAATCCCTTGAACCTTTTTTTCATCGGTTATACCGATCCGCTTGTCTGGCAGTGTGCGGACAACTGTGTAAGATATATCTAACGACATAAGCGCAGATTTTAATGAAGGTTTACCAAGAACTGAAAGCTTGAAACCGTAAGTCCTCTACCTTTTGTTCCCTTTGTCTCAAATTACACCACCACTCAAATATTTGAGTAGACATAATATTTTGAATCTTTATAGCTAATTCGTTGCTCTCTTAATAACTTAGAGGTAATGCTGTGAATTGCAACAAAATTTCTCAAAATCAAATTTATTACGTAACGACAAATGTTTTACATAAATTATGTATACTCGTACTGTTTAATTATTTATGTATCTTTTTAAAGAGTAAACCGTGTTGCGTATTCAGTTTAAGTCACGAACAATTGAACTAATTTCAAGACATAATCTACTCATCACTTATCAAATTTCATTGAAGCATAAAATGAGATAATTGTAGACGAAAGCAATGACAGGGGTGAACATATGAAAGATTCAAATGGTACGAAAGGTAGGTGAAATCATTGCGAGAGACAGGTACAATGCGCATGCGTGAGTAACACGCCTGCGCACAAATACTTAACCTCAATCTAGAGGCGTGTTTTTGAATGAAACTTCGTTCGCAAGCCGGCCCGCTGCCTTACTTTGCTTTTACGCTTATCTTGATACTAGAGCTGATGTTCATCGTTTCTTCAAATACCTTGTTGGACCTTATTTATTTATGTACTTTGTATCTAAGTGTCTTTATCTTCGAAATCTATCACATTATTAATATCAAACATATCATAGGTTTCTAATAAATATGATAATAAGTTACGTAGTTTTTGTTTTTATAATACCAAGGGATGGGAGAAACAAGCCGTGCACCTGATGTTAAGCGACACGCCTCTCAATAACTGTTGCAGTGCCATAGAGTGCTTTAAAACACAAAGATTGTGGCAATGCCACTGCGTCCGTCACATGAAACATAAGATGACAAGTCCCATGTGCCTGTAAATTCACCAGCACCCTTAACCTTCAAAACCGTAACACAGTAATGCTCACATTACTGCTTAGCAGTAGACGTAGGTATGGTGGCAAATCTTCCCTGGACGAACTCTTTCTCTTCTCAGCTCTACTGCTATTTGTTCCGAATAAGGCACAAAACATGATAGACGATTTTCAATAAATGGCTGCAGATATAATAACATATATTTAATTATTTATAATCATTTTGTACCCACCCCAGGTGTAGTAACAAGGCCACATCCACAAAATTGCAAATTTTCAGGAGAACGATTTAAAAGATTCTACGAACGAAATTAGTAGACAACTTTTTTGTACCTACTCAAACAGGAGAGTAATTAGATTTCATTAAAGAAGTAGAAAATTAATATTAATATTTAATGTAATTCGTATTATTTTTATAAGTTTCATGTGATAAAAGCACTTTTGACGTATAATCACACGTGATTTTGCTATACCAAGGGCACGATTTTACTACAAGACATGAGTAATTATCCTCAATTTCATGTCACTTATTGGTTGGTTACCATCAATAAATACGTGAGAGAAATTGTTACCCAATTGCATGGCGTAGACAGCTATGTTTTGTTTTTGTTACCATTGTAGAAAAATAAAATAGTAAATTACCGTGCAACTTACGATCATGAGTTGAAGCATCAGAATTCGATTTCAGATTCACTATCATCGTCAACCCTGCAACTTCAGTTAAATATCCAATTATCCAGTTTGCGCATAAATTTTACAATTCTTTCAAATGTAAAACAAAATAATAATCTTACTATATCATCATCATCATCATCATCATCATCATCATCATCAACTCATATATCTCTCAGGCGAGAGAGGGGAATTCTCTTCTTCGACGTGCAGATTTATCATGGTCGATTTCAAATTAAATTTCGCACATAACTAAGAGGTACGAGTGTGGATTCGAAACCACAGCTTCTGCTTGAGAGGCGGAAGGTTTTTTTTTGTAATACTAAGTGACGGAACAAACAAGTCGTGCACCTGGTGGTAAGCGACACGCCTATCCATAACAGATGTAGTGCCACTCAGAGTTGTTTTAAATCACAGAGATCTTAGGCGCGCTGCCACTACGCCCGTCACCCAGAGACATAAGTTGACCATGCCCATGTACCTGTAATTTCACTTGCACCCTGACCTTTCCGAGCCGGAACGCAATCACATTACTAAAGTAAGATAGCAGCACTTCCCTGGAGGAACTCTTTCACAAGGAGCTCTACTGCTACTCGTACTACTAGGTCAAACCATTAGGCTACCACGGCTTGTATACATGATAAATATTAACTCAATTTTTCATTCAGTGACGATATTCAATCACTTATATTTCTTAAGCCAAGCGTGAAAGCACCGGGAGAGACGAAGCCGCGACTTCGCGGATTATACGACGCTAAATCACAGCGAAGCGTGACATGCGTCACAGGTTTCGGCGCGAAAATTAATCCGTGATATATACCAACACCTGAGACTCGCGGAAACATTTTTCGGGTCGTACTACTGTATAGAGGTACATCAGCACATCTATCATGAGTTACTGTGTCGATAGTCGCCACTTGTAGGTATAGAATAAATCTTAGGTCTCATGACCGCTGGGATATTGCACGATATGCCATACAAAATGGGTAAATACTATGCACGGCTACTCACGATTATCGTTACCACAAAATAGTGGTAAAGTACAAATGTCCTATAGTGTGTAACGGGTGATTTTCAGATAAGCTTTTTGTACTCAATTTTGGTGACAATTTCTTTTTATTTAAATATTTATAGAATATCATCATGAAGCATTATTTAATATTCGAGTGTGGTAACCTGAAATATTCTTTAATATTTCACGATGATAATTATATTCCAGTAATTAAATAATAAAAATTGTCACCAAACTAGAGTACAAAAAACTTTCCTGAATATCACTGTAACAAAGGTTTGTTTAACAAAAAAATTGCAGTTTATGCAAAATAAAAAAAATTTCATTAGAGTTCACAAAAAAAAATTAAAATTTATAGAATTTTACTCGATCTACCGTGACTATAGGACATGTAAAGGGTCAAAAACGTTAGTTTGTTCGAAAAGACAAATACGCGCGTGTGTAACAATCGTGAAACCCTAAGAACTCCATTTTAAATTTGCATTCTTTTTTCTAAACCAGCTGAATTGTAATTGCAACTTTTTATTACAAACTGTTTGGAATTACTAGCGACTGGAGTTAATTATTAATTTTATTACTTACAACGTTGAGCCAAACGCTGTCCACCGCCGTTCGACATTCTACAAACATAATTACGTGAATATCCCTATATAGGAAGTCGTAAAAATTGTTCAGAATTGCGAGTTCAACACGTGGACAAAGTTTTCAAGGACGGTTAACTAACAATAATTATATATTTATCACCAATGAAACAACAATCGGATAATAAGCGGTTTGATTATTTGAAAAGTACATCTACATTAATAGTTCCACCGTGTACATTTGCACATAACATGATTTTATTTTTATAAAAATGTACAGCAGCAGCAAAACATATACACAACAACAATTCACATTACAACACTTTACAAACAGTAGTAACAATACAAATCGGCAATTATAGGCGTACACAACATTTTCCAAGAACTATCTAAATTCTTTAACAATAACTCGAAGTTAGTAAGTCCAAAAGAGCGTGTGCGACATTTAAATAATGCAAAAGTTTATTTTTAAAAACATTTACAAACAACACAACAACCACTAAACGAATCATTGAAAACTCCATGAAAGGTGCCTTAGGCACACCCCGGACATACCATACAACGGTCGAAAATTATTTACCTACTACTACTACATACAGCAAGGCGCTATCTGCACACGCGCAAATCTGTGCGTGAACTGGCAGGGTTACCCATCACTTACTCGTACTATTACGTTACGTGGTCCGAGCGGCAACATAGCAAAAATTCTAACGCGAATCTGTTATCTATAATTCTATTATAGAATTCTAATAATTACATATGTTCATTACGTATTTATGTCGATATAATATTATATTTTTCATTAATTCACTAACTAGAATAATATTGAAGATTTATTTTTAAAATATTTTAAAAGCACTTTGGACAGGTACCTATAGAAAATATAACCAAAGTATTTGAAATTGCATGTCCAACGTTATCATTACCTAGTTAATAATTAGGTATATGCACTACGTAATATTTATCGGCAATAAAAATTGAAAATTCGAGAACCCTTGTCACTTTTGTGTATTTGACGAATTGTTGTAGCTCACGAAGTTATGGCATCTTATTATATTGATACAATAAATCGGCATTATATATTACTCTCCACTTAAGAAAACAATAACTGAATGAGTCTCAGACACAAGTTTATTTACTTACTACGTTTCATCTTTCAAAAACCGAAAGGAACTCCTCTCTTTATCCCGTTTAGATGATTATAAACAGCCGTACACAGCACAATTCACGACCATTATAAATAGTAACGTAATATGATGTTATATATTAACGTACAAATTTCGTAATGAATAAATGAAAACTATATTCAAATATCAAAGCCGTCTTAGCGCGAAAACGGCTCGCCGACAGCCTTGTTCTCGTTCAGTCAATGTGACCGTCAATGTGCGGGGCGTGGTGCGGTATCTAAAGCTAAGGAGGGGCGGAGAGTGTCCGTTCTCATTACTTATTTGTTCTCTGCCTTAGGAGTGACTTCGTTTATTCGCAGCACATCCTGGAGGTTTACTCTCGTACTCAACCAAATTAAAAGAAAATGTAGAGTATGAACCTTCATTCGCATAGTGTGTCTTAATTACGAGTAGGTTGAGTATTACTTATTTAAAGTAATTATGTCGGACGGAGAAAGGGAGTCCAACTCCTGAACAGGAGACAACGCAAACCTAAATTAGTACTGTTTTATTATATTATAGATTGATAACTGTTTTATTTTACTAATTAAAAACAGTTATCAATCTATATCTCTGCCGTCCACTAACTAAAACGCAGCTAGTGAGAAATGGTCAAATATTCGTTTTAAATAACAAAAGATAGAGCACTGAATTGTCTTTGGAAAACAGTTAAAATTAGTTAACGTTTTCGACTTGCACAGCTGAAATATCATTAAATAATATCAATATTCTAAAATTGGATTATGGTTTTTAATGCTATCTCAAAAATTGTTTTGTCACTTAGCCACGTTTTAGTTGTAGCAATAAAATCGAAGAATTAAAAACAACTTTCATAAATTTCTCGCAAGTGGAGCTACGGCAAAAAAGGCGTTAGAAACCAAAAACAAAGATCTGCAACGTAGAATAATTCATTAAGTTCTCGTTCGTTCGATAGCTTAGGTAGGAGAGCGCCAGACACGGTATACTGAAGGCACTGGTTCGAATACAGTCGGACCGAAGGAATTTTTCTTAGTGTTCGATCTTTATATTAACAATTATAACAAACTAGTGGAGTAATTCAATAAACTTAATATTATATTTAAAAAAAAACAAGTTTTACGTAGTATCAAAAAAGGGCGAAATATGTTATAGAAACACGACGATAAACAACATATTTTTGGAAGGGAAGGTAGAAAAGGTCGTCCATGTAGATTCAGTACAAAAGAAAAATATGTATGGCGCAGTGCTGCACCGAACAAAGTTAATAAGAGTTTTAAAAAAATCAGGAAAGGTGAACGACTCAATCAACATCTAAAATAACACACTAGACGAAAAATGTCCCAAAACAAAAAGGTAATAATAACAAACTCCTAACCTATATCGAAAAGATTTAATTAACCTAACCAAAACAAAAACTTTGGTAACGACAACAATTAAGTGTCAATCAACACAATGTATAAACAAAGGAACCGATTAAATCAAGAGCAGGAGGAAAATGATACAATGAAATCGTATTTCTACAATCAAACAGCTGATTAGGCTGTTCAATGAACCTAAAGGAATGGTGTTACGTTGATATTCTTTAATTGAATTTGTAAATATTTTTTGAGCAAGTGGCGATTACCGTTTTATGATTGTAAATTTGTTTTCAGAAACGAAATTGCGTGTTCATTTGTGTTGATGTAGTACGAATATTTTTCAAAGAAATAGCCGTGGTAACCTAAAGGTTTGAGTTGCTCTGAGTTTTTCGGAATTTATGTGTACGGACTTTTCGATCAAGGAAAACATCGTGATGAATACTGCACGTCGGAAAAGGTATTACAACCCTCGGAAAACGTGTGCCTCAACCCGCTGTGAGACTGCATGGCGGAATATGGCTTAAAACTCTCGCCTGAAAGGAGACCCGTGCCCAGAAGTGGGACGTATAAATGGGTTAATTATGCTTTTTGAAGGTGACACCACGAGCTTGAGTAACGAATTAACGACACAACACAACGATAACGGCGTAAAATATTTATATACAAAAAGCTCTTATGATAGCTATTTTACACAATTTGACTTTTTTATGGCACCAAGTGACGAGACGAACAAGCCCCTGATGGTAAGCGATGCGCCTGTCCATGACAGTTGCAGTGCCACTCAGAGCTTTAAATCGCAAAGGTCTGAAGGGCACTGCCACAACGCCCGGTACCCTGAAACATAAGTTGACAAGTCCCATGTGCCTGTAATTGAACCAGCGAACTTACCCTTCAAACCGAAATGCAGTGATGCTAGCATTTAAGTACAGCTTGGCGGCAGAAATAGGTAAAGTGGCAGTACTTCTCTGGACAAACTCTTTCACAAGGAGCACTACTGCCACTACTAATAAATTGGTACTTAATCTGATGTGTGCATTGCTCAATGCTAGTGTAAATTTTTTGGTATCTCAAAATGTTAACGATAATGCTCTTCGGCTTTGCGCTTCGGTCTTGTCGCCATACCCTGTGAGGACACTTCACTCAGCTCTCAAGTAATTGGGCATTGCTTCTATTTGTTCATTTTGTGGTTGAGTACAATACAAAGTATTTACTCGACAGAGTTCTCACAAGATTTTAGCTTCTTCAAGTTTCGTTCAGCATTCATCCTATAGGAACTTTCAAAAGTAAATTATAGTAACTATGCGCTCTCCTCATAATATATAGTAAAGCGTTTTTTTTTGTATTGGACAACATCACATACGCTGCTCTGATCCCAAAGTAAGTAACTGAAGCACTTGTGTTATCGAAATCAGAAACAACATCGGTATCACACACACCCAGACCCGAGACAATATAGAAAAAATTGTTTTTTCTACACTGACCCGGCCGGGGATCAAACCCGCCTGGGACCTCAGAGACAGCGACATCATGAAAACCGGTGTGCAATCTACCCGACCATGGAGGTCACGGAGGTATCATAACTAACGGAATCGAATTTTTCAGCGAGTTATTAACACATCTGGAATCAACGAAACGGGATCTACAACCGCATATTAGGGGTTTTTTAATATCTTATTTAGTTTCAGCATGTGTTAAACAAAATCAGCGCAATTGGCATTTTTCAAAGAAAACAAAAACTTTAGGTGCTAATATCTCGAAAGTTACTCAAATGCAAATGCGTTAGTTATGACTAACGTGATTATACGTCCCTTTTTGAGCGGGACAGTCCCGCTTTTTAGCTTCGTGCCCCCAAAAGACTTAAAAATGTCCCGCTGTGACAAAACAACACACGTGAAAATAACGTATCTATTAAAAAAATTTGCTCATCCCTAAAAATATACAGGGTGTAACCGCAAGGTGTAGTCATATTAAAGGAGCCAAACCTATACTTGATCTAGACCCTCTGTGCAAAATATCAAATAAAAATAAGTGACTTTTAATGTTGATATAACTTTAATTATGTTTGTATAAATAGTGATTGTCCGAAACAACCACTGCGTCACAACTCTATTGCTAGTTACGTTACTACGACTTCACAAATTCATTAATGAAACCTGGGCGGCCGCAAGCGGGGCGAATGAACAGCTGACTACAATTGAAATGCCACTGTAAAAACATGATTTGAATATGTTGATAACACGTTAATATTAAGTAACAAAATCTTTAAATACCTAGAAAAATCGAATTATTTCTAACAATATTATTTTATACCATACCTAGGTACGTACTTATTTACATACAATTTAAAGGATATTTATTTACTTATTAAGCCCGTAGTTACGCACGCCTTCATCGTATACACATTCTACATAATTTTGTATTAATACATTTATTTACGACAATTTTACAATAGTGGATACTTTTTTAATTGGTACTTACCTACTGTGCAATTCATACACGTTTTAATGAATTTCCTACGAATTGTAATTCACTGTTGTACAATGTACGAAATATTGACTTGTTTACGATAATTTTGAATAATAAGCACTATCACTACACGCACTGCTGGCACATTTCACACATTTACAGGTAAGGTTCAAAATGCCGACCTCCATGCAATATGCATATTTCCGTGCGTCGGTACAGAGACTGCTCTACTCTTTGAAGCATCTGCCGAGTGATTTGACTAAACGCCATTTCGATCCGCTGCCTCATTTCTTCTGCGCTTTCACAGGACTCCGCATAAACAATATTTTTATATGACCCCACAAAAAAAATCGAGCGGTGTCAAGTATGGGGACCACGCTGGCCAGGGTACAGGACCTCCCCGCCCAATCCACTGCGGGAGACGGTCGTTCAGATGGGAACGTACATTTCGAGCAAAATGTGCGGGTGCTCCATCGTGCTAGAAAGTCATCCCGTGTTCCATCACGAGTCTCACGTATTGTGTCACTGGCAGGGCCATCAGAACGTCACCCAAGTCTTCTGTTAGGAATCTTAAATAATTGGCCCCATTCAGACTTGCCGGCAAAAACACTGGTCCGATGACGGCACAACCTATTATACCAGCCCACACGTTAATCCGCCACTGGTGTTGAAAATTTGATTCCCTTGATACGCGGGGATTCAAATGAGTCCAAAAATGTTCATTATGCATATTGATAATGCCCGCACGCGTAAATGACGCCTCGTCTGTCCGTTCCACAGTACCGACGAAGCGAAGTCGGGAGACCTCCCAACCTGGTCGCGGTACCAGCGGCAAAATGCCAAACGTAGATCATAGTCCGCTTGTAACAGCTCCTGCGTTCTTTGAAAATGGTATGGGTGCTGGCCATCATCCCGTAGCACACGCCACACACTCATATGGTTCACACCACCAAAGGCTGCCGCAGCACGACGAGTACTTGTCTTTGGATTGCCGAGAAAATGTTCCAAAACATCTGCCTCGAATTCTGGGTCTCGTGAACTCGGCCGGCCTTCAGAACTGGAACCACGGAACGATCCACTATTATGAAGTCTCATAACCATCTTCCTGAAGCATTCCACAGCAGGAAAAGGTCGACGTCGATTTTCTGGGACGCCATCAATAAACTTTGCCCAATAAATTTGGCGAGGCTGGCGCAAGCTCCCATCGGCTGCGCCTACGCACAACATCATCTCTTAGTAATCACTATTGCTTAAGCGTGACATAGGAGTTTAAATAAACACAAAAACAAGACACAAACAAAACGATGACACCTATTTAGTCCTCACAACGCAAACGGCAATTACAGACTGTTACAAAAAATTAAAAAATAGCACCTCTGCCTCAGCGGCGGCACATCAAAGGACGCCGACTGAAACGCAAATTTTGGAATATAGGGTAACGTTTTCATAATGTACCTACAGGGTGAAATTAAAATTATTACCATCCTTTTGAAATAAGACCCTTCTCCTGATACAAATTACATCATTACATACACATTAAACGAATACCTATATCCTACGTCTACGACCTTCAACGTTGCACTGCATACGCCTTTGTTTGTAAACAAGCTCTGACCATCACCCGTACCACTTCCACATAATGCAAGAACTGACTGAGTGATTACGGATATACTGCACTAAGGAGGCAGTCACCCATCGGAAACTCACGACGTCCGAAACGAAAGCCTAACACACTAACCACTACACCATGGAGGCAGTCGACTATAGGAATCAAATCCACGACCTCCGAAACGAAAGCCTAACACTCTAACCACTACACCATGGAGGCAGTCGACTATAGGAATCAAATCCACGACCTCCGAAAACAAAGCCTAACACTAACCACTACACCATGGAGGCAGTCGACTATGGGAATCAAATCCACAACCGCCGAAACGAAAGCCTAACACTCTAACCACTACACCATAGAGGCAGTCGACTATGGGAATCAAATCCACGACTTCCGAAAAGAAAGCCTAACGCTCTAACCACTAGACTATGGAGGCAGTCGACTATGGGAATCAAATCTACGACATCCGCAAAGAAAACCTAACACTCTAACAACTACCCCATAGAGCCAGTCAACTATGAGAATCGAATCCACGACCTCCGAAACGAGTCTAACATTAACCACTAATCCACATCACCATGTATAAAATCAAATGCTGGCGGCGAAAATCAAAGGTGATATTTTTGCCGCCAAAGTTGCCGCCAAAGGCTTGCGACTTCGCTACGATTACGTATCGCGTACGCAAGGCGACTAATCTTGATACTTTGTTTATTTAGGTAAGATTTTTTATGGTTTTACACTATTGCTAATTTAAACTATTCTAAAATATTTCTTTAGATGAGTAGATATTATTAGGAAGTAAGAACCTTAATAGGTTCAACGGATATTAATTATTTCAATTTCACCATGTAATAAACCCATACCCAGAAAGTTGTCGTGTGTAGATAAGTCAAATTAAGCGTAAGCCTGTTGTTAGAAACGTGCGCTCAGCAATAGACGTATGTAAGTTAGTAAAGTACTATTTTTTGCACAAGGTTTAGTCCACTGCACTTGCATAGTAAGTACTGGTTGGAAACTTGACATTCTCGCATCTTTGAAGATTTCGGCAATTATCTCCGAAATCCAAGTTTTCTCACGATATTTTCATTTCCAAGCAAGTGATGAAAATTTATTTTATTTTTATTTTTTATTTTTTATTTATGGCACAATGTACAGACATCAGATACAGAAAGTGAGGAAAATAAAAACACTTAAAAATTAATACAACAGGCATATCTGTGCCCAATTATTACTGTGCTCAACATTCATTTTAAAACATTTAGATATACTTAAACAGACACTAAATCAATCATAAAAAAAAAATTAAATTAAATTAAAATTACAATAATTAATTCGTGGTCAACGATCAAAACTAATTTCTTGACGTTTACCGACCTTCAGGTTGCACCTTTACGATGAAAGTGTCCCAATACAAAATTTCAACTTTTTGGGAATAAAAAAGAAAATAAGATTTCAAGTTTTTTCATAATTTCATATTATTTTATTTATTACCTACTCTTGAAGTACTAAAGGTGATGGCCTTATTAGTCTTTGAAAATAATGAGGAAAAATGGAACTTTACAACTGAAAATTGTTTCTGATCATTTTAATGTTCAACAATTTAAAAACATAATTTACAAAAACTAGTCGCCAATAGGTCTTTTTTTTTAACGATTTTTTGTTATCATTTAACGTATTAAGAATTAAGTCTTTTTAATGTTCATCAGCTAAGCAAGATGTCATAACCCTTGATATTGTTTTGTGGTCCCTGTTTCACAATTAAAAAAGAAGAAAGTCCACGAAACAAAAAAGTAAGTCCCTTTAAAAAGTAAGTTACTAAAAAATTTTTTTTTTTTAAATATTAAGCGACGGGTCGAACAAGTCGTGTACCCGGTGGAAAGCGTCACGCCTGTCCATAACAGTAGCACTGCCGCTCGAAGGCTACTGCTACGGCGTCCATCTCTCTGAGACATAGTTGACAAGTCCCATGTGCCTGTAATTTCACCAGCACCCTTACCCTTCAAAACTGTAACACGGTAATGTGGCAGTACTACCCTGGACGAACTCACAAGGAGCTCTACTGCTACTAGTGATTTTTGAATATGATTTTCGGAACGAAAATGGCTCAAATGCTAATCCGTCAGTGGCAGCGTGTTGTCTTTGCAAATGCAGATTCAACAATAAATGCGGCGTTAATATTTCGACGCGGGAGTAGAATTTTTAAACTGAAAGAACAAAATGAAAGGGACCTTTATGAATCAGTGCTATTCGAGCTTTAATTGCACAATTTCATCTTCACCACAGTGTGACTAATGTAACAAAATATTTTTTTAAGATGGTTTTACGGTATAAACTCATTTTTTAATTTTTTGATTTGGGTCGCTTTCATTGTAAGGGTGCGAAGTATTAGTCGGATAATTGCGTCATATTGCGTCATGCGTTAGAAGAAACATACCGACGCCGCCATGCGTTAGAACAGTACCGACGGATAGAAAGAGACAAATTTCATTCATTAAAATACAATAGATGAATGCGTATGGTAAAAAGAAACAGAGATAACTTTAAATATGTGTTTTTTAGAGGACATTAGTTTTATTAATGGATATTAAATGGAAATTTGTGTATTTTGTATGTTTGAAGATATGAAGTTAACGAAACCATATTACGTTATTATGTACTAAGTTTTAAATAATAGTTTTATTATGAACTAGTGTATTTTGGCAAAGTAATCGATAATATTTATTTTTCATTAAATGTTCACACGCATATTACATGAATAAAATAATAATAAATTTAGTAAATTATAACATAGTAATAAGAATATGGCATTAAGTACTTTATCATTTACAATAACATGCCTGAATTTCACAATTTTTTCAAGTTACGTAATTTGGTTGTATTATGATACTCAATAGAGATGTGATGTGACTATTTATTTTCGTTAAATGACATCAGCTGATCGAAACTGTTCATGGCGAAATTTCCATAAATAACGTAGTTTGTACTAAAACAACTTTGCTAAATAGTTTCATACCATTAACTGAATCCGACCTTCAAATATGACTACACCTTGCTGTTACACCCTGTATAAAGCTAGCCCATCAGACTACGCAAGATTAGTTCTTTTTTACTTTTGACCATTGAACATTTTTAGTAATTTTTGAAAAAAATTTAATCATTAAACATTTCGTAACTGTCATAAACATGTATTTTATTTTTAAAACAATAGTAAATTTACAAGCGTCCCGGTCTGAGGGAAAAGATTAATTGTCACGTTCATTGACTGTAAGTCAATGGTCGCGTTAGTTATAATTATGACATATTATGCTACTATATACAATAATCTCAGTACAGAGTACTAAAAAAACCGATCTCAAAAGTACGTGGAATTACGTCTATTCGCCAAGTTTTATAGAAATATCCCCTTTTTTTTTAGTTTGCCACTATACAGGACTTGACACTGGAGATTATAACAATCGGTTCTCACTACTCAAAGTATATTGAGAGAAAAACGCCTTGAATTGGAGAAATAGCAAAATCAACCATTAAAGTAATTGATCCTAAATTAAAGTTAGGCGCTATTTATAAAAATGAATCTTCATGCGTGAACAGCCACCCTTCGAGGTGGATGATTTTCTTCAAAATGAAATGGAACCACTATGGAAGTACCCCCTTTCCAACAAAAAAAGAATCATGAAAATCGGTTCACAAATACCGGAGTCATCGCGTAACATACATACAAAAAAAAGAACATACAGTCGAATTGAGAACTCCTTTTTTGAAGTCGGTTAAAAATACTGCACACACACACATATCTCATGTAGCTTAATAATAGTATAATATAATAATCAAGTTTTGACAAGAATTTCGTTTAAAGGCTACGAAGAAGTTTAATAGGACATAAAAAGAGTAAATTCTTCTTTTTACGATTCACTATTAATACAAAGTAAAATATCACTGTTGCATATTGTAATTGGAATTTGATTGTCTATGTTAAGCCGTAGACATAAAGATTAAGCGCGAAACAAATTGACAGTAGGGGTCGTATTCTAGAACTCTACTCAATGCTCAAGTCAGGATTTGAGTATGGTTTAAAGCACTCGAAATCATACTCAAGTCCCTGCCATT
>NW_020653945.1:18141932-18239762 GCF_003589595.1 Hyposmocoma kahamanoa
TGAGTATGGTTTAAAGCACTCGAAATCATACTCAAGTCCCTGCCATTAGAGTCGTATTTCCAGTGCTTGTGTTTCCAGTGCAATCCTGACTTGAGCATTGAGTAGAGTTCTAGAATACGACCCTAAGTATACATCATCGCGCTTTTAACACAGAACATAGTTTTTCTGCGCTCAGCACTCTTTCATCAAGAGTTAGTGGATGTAAAAGAGAATCTGACACCTTTACAATATGTGTACGACAATTGCATAATGAAATAAGATATCACTGCAACTTTCAACAAAAAAATACTCGTAAAATGGTAGCTCGTTCGGAAACTGCCGACGAATTAATCCTACCGTACGCTGATAATGTTTTTGAAACAAGTAACAAATAGATTACATACTTTTTGTTTTATTGCGGTTGTTCACTGTGCTGTTGTAACATAGGTGATATAGCTCTGTTGTGTTTCTGTTTTTAATAGACTTCAAAAAAGGAGGTTTTCAATTCGACTGTTTTTTATTTGTCTATGTAACGCGATTTCAATGATTCTTTTTTCGTTGTAAAGCGAAGTAGTGGCTCCCATTCATCGAAGATAATATTCCACCTCTAAGGGTGGCAAATTACGGATGAATCCTGATTATTGAATTTCACCCATTTTCCGATGACCAAATTCAATAAAACGTGGCAAATAGATGTATAGTCCATAAATTCCATAAACTATAGTAGCAGTAGAGCTCCTTGTGAAAGAGTTCGTCCAGGGAAGTACTGCCACCTTACCTATTTCTGCCGCCAAGCGGTAATGTGAGCATTACTGCGATGAAGGGTTAAGGGTACTGGTGTCAACTTATGTCTTAGAATGACTACCGCAGTGGCATTGTCTCTCAGATTTTCGTGATTTGAAACACTGAGTTGTACTGCAACCGTTATGGACAGGCATGTCACTTATATTACCACGAGGTGCTCGATTTGTTCGTCCCGTCACTTGATCTCATAAAAAAAAACTTTCGTAATGTCACGCACCGGGTTCAACACTATATAAATTAATTATGGCAAGCTGAAATGGTTTCGAATACCCCACCGATTGATCGTCAAAAGTGATATTAACAGATTTCAACTGGGGAAATATGGTTTAAGACATTTATTTCTCAAAAGAATACAAATTCACTCAGCGAGAAATAAAAGGTATCATAAAATTTCTATAGAGAGTACATATAAAGTACATATAGAGTACATATAAAATATATTCAAATGAAGGTATACAAATAAAGGGAAAAAAGGAAATAAATGCCATAATTAAGAATTGCATATCAATTGCCATGGTGACACTGCAATAATGTAGATGATGAATGTAGTTCGTTAATGTCTTTCAGTAATTTGTCGTACATTTGAGCTCCTTCATATATTATATTTTTCTTTCCATAATTTGTCCACGGTATTTGTAAATATAATACCCTTATCGAAAATCTAAAAAACTTTTAATTCATGGTATGTTATTGTTCCCGGTTTGCGTTATGTATCCTTATTAGTCTTAAATTTATGACTATAGTTAAATTCGAATTAGGTTACTAATAACTACGAGTACTAACCTAACCAGTATTAATATGTTATTAATTGAGTGCTTGTTAGTAAATATGTGCGGGGATAATTTACAAGGCTGTTTCAGTTCTGGATCTAAACTCTTGTCCAGCCCTGTTGGAAATTCGTTGTGTTCTACCGTCTTTATAATGAGGAGTGCTTATAGGCACTTTTGTAACTGGTGCCACCGTCACGTTACCACCATCGCACCACCCACCAAAGAAGTAAAGTCCATCCCCACATTGATGTCTAGCATTGTAAGACATCCGAGCATATTCAGATACTGGCTTCAAGCTGAACTCTGATAAAACGAAATGGCCCATCCATTGTCCTGATGTCGGTGCATCAGAGGACATATTCGTGGGAAACAGGCTGACCGAGAAAGTAAAGTGAAGAAAAAAAAGTGTTTTGGACACCCCGTTTAGGAAGACGAAATGTGGACAGACCACCAGCTATGTGGTCGGACGGAATTAAAACGATAGCAGGGCCGACCTGGAACAGAGTCGCTGCAAACCGAGGACAGTGGAAATTATACCAAGAGGCATATATCTAACACTGGAATCAATAATAATATGCTTTTAGATTTTTTTCAGCAAGAATATTGATTACGATGCGATGCCAGCGTGGTATTAACCACGCTGGCATCGCGTTGGTTCCTTTCTCGAACCTGTAAGATGAGTATTTCCTTTGCGCCATGTCATGGAATTCTTCAAAAAGCGTGTCAACAGAGCTCTCAAAGGCTGGCAATTCATAGGCAGCTCATCTGATGTTGCAGGTATTCATAGGCGACGATGACTTCGTCCCATCAGATCTGCTCGTTTGTCTCCTACTTATCTTTTTGAACACCCGATGCATAAAAAGAGGATTTATAATTTTGAAATCTATATCTCTGTGTATGAATGTGCCACAGACAGCATTGTAGGTCCCAAACGGCTGGACTTAAAACGGTTTCTTTTCATTTTAAGGCTAATTTAAGCATGATGATTTTTATAACTATGTTTGATGAACATCTGTTTAGCTATTTAAAGATCATCAGCTCCAGCAAAAAATTCCTTCGATCCGGCTGGATTCCAACCAACGTCTTCCAGCAAACCGTGCCAAACGCTATGCTAACTAAGCCACGAGACGAACTAGCCAAACTTACAATGTTTCATGATACTCCAAATTTGAACTGTATATAATCAACACAAGGTTCAATTTTCACCCAAGAATTTCGACGCATTTATACCTTTAGGAGTGGCCCATCATACCAATCTTTACTATAACTAGGCAAGATTACTTCGTCTAATACACGTTCCGGGAACTACCCATGAGTGGGGGATTCACCCATTTAATGTGAGACACTGTATAAACAATATACAGTAGATCTGAAATCGTGGGTTCACAATAATATATAGAGATAGTTCTGTTAATTTCGAAAGCTCTCTAACGAAAACCCACGCGTTAGAAAGTGAAAATGAAGCTTTCAAGTATTTGTTAAGCTTCAAGTTAACGGAGTGGCAAACGGATGAAAGCTTTCAGCTATAAGCTGCAGGTGACGGCCGAGGAAAGGAAGTGTTTAAAACCAAGCTAAACAGTCAAGACACGTTACCATCCGGCTTCATGGGTTAAGGCAGTATAAGGGGTTATTTTTTTTATTTAGCACGAAACCTCTGGACACGGCATTTGTATTGTTAAATTGAACCACAATCTACAATTACTTTGCAGCAATATTTGAAAGACAGTTCTACTCATTTAGGAAAAACGTCTATGCATTCGAACATATATCAGCTGGTCATTAGAATGTGGGTTTCCACCAATGGAAAATGAACTTTACATACTTGTATCAATTGATACAAGTTTGTAAGGGATGTTTAAAAAATGTAAGAATCGAAATATAATTATGAAGTCGTAGAAAAAAATAAATTCGTTTTGTCCGATTCAAAGTTAGGTATAGAGATACTATTGACGACGTAGGTAATGCATTACAGTAATTAATGCCTCCATTCGCTTTGCTTATTAAATAAATTATGTATATAGCGTAAGTATATACACAAGCTTTAAACCAAGTTGGAGTGTGAACTATTAGAATATACAACTAAAAAGGAAAGGAATAACAAAAGAATGAAAGAAAGATAAAGATAATGCATTTATTATTTGACTACGAACATAATCTATAGAAAATTGCTGCCCAGCATTCGAAATAAATTTTATCTAAAAACGAAAATAATGCATATGCTGTACTTAATTGCACTTAAGAAATATTATGGCATTTTTAAATTAGATACCTACTACCAAAACACATCGATAACTGTAGTAACCAAATGCAATGCGGTTTCAACAAACTTTTAATACAGATTATTTATTTATGATTTTATTTCTCCGAAAATTGTTCTTGGATTAGGAGAATTACGATGTAAGTAATCTATGTAACCCTTTCCTTATATAGGTGAGAGGACCAGGCGCATATACGACCGCTTTATTACATAAGAATGACTGAATGTGTCCCTAACAAGAGCGGAAACGGAAAATTAAATGTTTTTTTTATTTTCATAAAACGGAGCATTGAAACGGCGCGCCTGCCTAATGGCAAGCAGAACTATAATGGCTATAGGAAGGCTGAAATCACGATTTCAAAAGATCTCTAGTACGATGTTAGGATATTTGAAATGATAGGGATAAGTTTGTACATAACATTTCATCCCGACGAATACAGACGAAAGTGATAAAAATGTTTATATGACGATTTAAAAAGTGTCATTAATGGTATTATTAAATTGGCGAATATTATTTTTCAGTATAATGGTAGTTTAATTCAGTTCCCTAAGTGTAAGGTACATAATTATTACATAGGTATAACAGATAAATAACTTATCGCCCTTCAGAGTACGTGATACTGTCTAGAACAACGTGCAGAAAACAAAAGGAAATTAGTTTACTCGTACTAATGTATCGATCAATGTAAAACTTATGAGAAATCAACCATGTTAATTATTATTTCAGTGTAGTCAAATATAAACCTTACGTGCAGAAAATCAAAAGTTATTTCGCCAATAGGTTATTTTTTCATATGGATGTTGTGTAAAAAAAATAATTGTAAGTCTTGTCCCGTAAAAAAATTTTATGGACGAACACTACGGTAAAAGTTGTTAGCTCGTACTAAGCAATAATACTAAACAACCAGAATGCACTTAGCGTTTATTGTTTCCAACCATGATACAGGCAATAAAGAACAGTGAATACCTACATCTCGAGCGCTTTTGTCAACTTCCCGAACAACTGTTAGGTTAAGAAACGTGACTGGCCCGAATGGATCGATACACTCATATAATCGCCTAACCAGATACGGGTCACGCGGAGTGCTCGTGGTCCCCTCTGATACGTAACCAATAGGTTCTTGCTTTTGTAAGGATTCTGAACCGAACTGTATCATTTATTAAGTATTCTCGTACTTACAATATGTGTGAATTTAGTTTAAACAAACGTCTTTGATACTTTGACGAGACACTTCGTAATTTACAACTTTTAACAAACACTACCTATTCATAACGTCTACTTTCCGGAACTATGCGGCGGCGTCTTCATTTCAACAACCTACGTCGATAACCGCAGCCGTAAACTAGGAATAGAGCACTAAATTCAATGGCACGTGAAATTATCTATGCCAGTGAGTGCGGGGAGGCACAGTGTCTGGCGCGTTACGGTGTGTCGTGATGACTCACCTGGCACTCGTGACACGTGTGTACGGAATAGGGCTGGTCGCAGTCGTAGCGGTCGAGGATGTTGACGAAGTCGCAGTGCACGCGCGCGACCAACGCGTCCAGGTCGAGGAGGTCGCGCAGCGTGGTCTCGCAGCGCGGCCCGCCGGCCAGCACGTCGGCGCGCGCGCTGCGGTCCAGCGCGGAAGCGGGCGAGCGCTCGCAGCAGACGCGCAGCCGCAGCTCGGCCAGGCGGCGCGCGCGGGCCCCGGCCCCCAGCGCGCACAGGTGCGGCACGTCGCGCTCCGCCAGCACGTCCGGCGCGCCGCCGCCGCCGCCGCACGCCCCCGCTGCGACCCCGCACTCGAGCGCGCCACTCGCGCCCTCCTCCTCCAGGTCGCACGCGCTCAGCCAGGGGTTGAGGCGCGCAAGCGGACTCACGGCCAGGCCCGCGGCCGCCATCAGCAGCAGCAGCAGCAGCGGCGGCGCTCGCATGGCGGGGGCGGCGCCGCTAGCGGGGGCCGGCCCGCCGGGCGCGGCGCTGCCTCATACCGCATCGCGCATGGCGACCTACTCGCGCGGCCCGGGCCGCGGGGCCGCCGCGCGGGGTGGGCGCGCTGCCATGTCGCTCGCTCGCCGCTCGACTGACTCCCCCCGGGCGCGCATCGATCGCCCCGCGCCCCGCACCTGCCGCAGCGCGCGCTGTTCCAGCCTCCACTCGAGTTATGTAACGGTGCGCGCGCAGCCCGGCCCCGCCCGCCGTAAGCCCGCCCGCCCTCTGCCGATAGACATTTTATTCCGCCGGCCTAGGACTTTGCTACGAATCCACCCCGCTATGCAATACTATGTCTGTGACAGAGATGGCGCTTTAATTTGTTTGGTTCACTCTCCGAAAATATATATCTCGACAACATGACAAAAACACGAAGAAAATATGAACAGAAACCTAGAGTTTGACTCCAGAATCTACATTGATACGGAGTAATAGATTATGGCCCAACATTTTTTTAGATATAGAACAGTATCTATATACATGCCTCAAGTCGCCTGGGTGGCCCTCTAATATGATATCAGGAATGCAGCAAGCGCGCCTTTAATTAACTGCAGAGTCCATAAAAGATTTACGAGCCATTTCCTACTTACTTACAATACTTTGCTCGCACTTGACGACAAACTTCGCGACGGCAGCCCTAAATAATACTTAATTGAAATACGTTGAAATATTTTCATGGTATCTTCCAAGATACGCGATTAAAAACAGCTATTTAGAAAATTTTAAATTCTTATAAGAAAGATATTTCTTTGTATCATGCGTCAGCAAATTGTACTCAAATAAGTAAATTGTTTCAACATCAGTACTCATTCGTTAACGTTAATATTCCCTAACAAGAACAAAGTAAGTAAGTAAGAGTTTCTAACTCCACTGTTTACCTACTCTTTGTAAATAGATATTTATTCACAGTTATCATCTACGGTTAAAATATAAATCGGGGCAACAACCGGATTTAAATAGTTAATTTACGAGGGATATAATAAACAATAGTAGCCCCCGTAGCATGGCTACGCATGATAATCGCGACGGGCGCGATAAAATTGAAATAAGCACGCGCTATTGGCTATCTAAATTAGATCTGATTAAGATAGCCAATAGCGCGCGCTTATTCCAATTTTACTGTGCGTCACATTTACGTTTACGGTACGTCGCGACCACCATGCGTAGCCATGCTACGGGGCTGTTCTTGACATTCGTCTTCAAAAAGTCACACAATATGCCTTATAAGATTCCCGTTAATATTCAAAATTTGCTATTTACAAGATTTAAAACTATAATAAAACAAGAAGTGTATACTAAAGGTCATACAACTTCTGCCTTTACGGAGGAGAAAAATCCCTAATAGTGACCCGTTACGTTTTTTTAAGTTTTTCTGGCTATAGTGTATGTATTCACGGTAATGTATATAATTTAGTGATTATGTAGAATACCTAGTCATTATATATACAATAGCGGGTTCGTTTAGGCAAATGTATAAAATAATTGATATTTTAAATTGTATAACATGCTAACGGCAATGTGCATAATTCAGTGATTATATAGAATGCCTCGTCGTTCTATACAACACCGGGTTCCTTTAGGCGTGTATAAAAAAATAATTAATATTTTTTTTATTGTTATACACATTACCTAGACATTATATTTAAAGTCTAGGTATTGTATAGAATACCAGCCGTAGATTTGCACGAAATACTTAAAACAGTCATTTTTGTTTGCGTTTCCGAGTTGGTTTGACCCCTCCTATGGGTTTAGGTTAGGTTAGTATATGAAAAAGCAAGAACCTAATTTGTTAGGGTCGAAAACATACAAGAATTAAGTATTATGGACTGGATTTTTTTAACAAAATTCTAAATATTTAAGTCGGTACTTTAAACAACTTCTAACTATCTACTTACTTATTTTTGACTCAAAATTAATTATTATGACACACGTGCATAAAATATTCATCTCACCACACAAGCTCTTCCTTTTATCACATTGCTTTGTGCACTAGGAATTTTTCTATATTATAACGAAGATGTATTAGGCATTGTATAGAAAACCAAATTGTATATTGTAACCGGATGTAAATAAATGTTATAATTATAACTTTTTTATAGAAAAGACGTTCAAAAAACCTCAAAATTTCGTGGAATCACATCAATTTGCCAAGTTTTGTTGAAATTGGTTACCGGAACGTGCGCGAAACCGGATTCATCCCATAGTTTGCCACTCTTAGAGGTAGAATATTTTCTTTAAATTTAAATTGGACCAACACTGAGGTAGGAGGAACCCCCTAGCCCCGGACAGCACATAATACCGGCATCGATCACGTCCAAACATGAAAAAATGCTTTCATTCGCTCTCGTTTATGGAAAGACGTTAAACTTACCGGAAAGAAACCCCCCGCGGCGTGGTATGCCTTAGCCTCACTCGATACGATTTACAGATGACATGTTACACATTTCGCGCGGGAATCGGTTGCATCGACTAATATTTGCAATATCATAAATTACTATTTCGAGAGAATACATTGCGTGTATTGCTTTTTCTTTAATCATTGGTAAGTAGGTACATTTTACATTGAAATACTTTTGCGGCAAATATATTAAATAAACGTTATTGTAATCGAAATTTTACATAAATATGGTGTGTCCCTACGTTCGGACAATATCTGATTCCCCAGTACCGGACAAGTATATTTTTACCCATACAAGTTCCCTAGTAGGGAGACAGTCTTATTCTGACAAAATGTTCTATGCTATATAATTTGCTCTACTACCAAATGCTGCTACAGAGAACCTTAGAGAATGGAAAAAATAAGACAACGAACAAGGAAACGTCGAGTTGAAAAATGTGAATTTTTGACAGATTCGCCATACAAACGTTTAGAAGAAAAATAAATGAAAATAAAATAAAAGAAGGTAATCACAAATTTAAAAAGACGAAAGACATGAAAAATAAAGAAAACAAAAATAAAACCGGTTGAAAAACAGCTAGAGAAGTAGGTACTACTGTGTTGTTTGTTGCGAAGACTACGAAAACGACTGGATTCCGTGTGGATCATATAAAGAATGGGCACATGAACCCTGCGCGGATATCCCACAGTGCTCAAATCTCTGTTTGTAATCGTTGTAATTTTTTGTAAATTATCTTTAAATTATTATCACTAAATTCAATTATTGCTTGCTTGTTGATTTATTGAAAGTCTATAATGGCCGTGTTTCTTAAAATTATATACATACATATCGACGCCGGAAAGCGATCTTGTCGTATCTCGAAAAATAGTTACACCAGGGCCGAAAAACTATTTCAAAACGTCATTTAATTTGAATTGGTAGAAGGTCAACTTTAAAGTATGATGTATATAAACGGAACAGCCGTCATACAGCATTGACGAAATTATTCTAAAATTTGTTTAACATGGGTTTTATACTAGTTACAGCAATTGCGTTTTCAAAACCAAGCAGCAATTTTGCTGTATATCGAAATTGTAACATATGGCGCAACAAAATACCACATAACTTTCAAGAACTGATTTTGCTGTAACTAACTTGGAGTCAAATATGTTGGTCCATTTTATTGATGTGTCTAATGTAGTTTTTAGATATATGGCGTATATTTTGTTTCAAATATGAATAAAACTACTTTCTCTACTCTGCTACATTTAAAATGCAATTAAAATTAAAATGCAAAAACTGCACTTTGTACACAATTACAATGAAATCAAATCAGTCTCTATCTGAAAAACAAAATATCCAATTGTTCTGGTTTTATTGGCACTTCTGACCAAACAGGTGCATACAATATTAAGAAATTTTCTGCAATAACTTGTGACATAATAATTTTCAACAAATCACATCCTAAGACTAAACTGCTGTTTTTTAAGTAATGCCTTGTATCGGTTTTCGCAAATGTCTTGTATCGGTTTTAATTCCTCCTTCCCCGCTCGACGCTTTGTCATCTAAAATAAAAAATAGTAAAATTAAAATTAGTACATACAATATAATATACTATTATTTCGACCCCTCCTACGTAAAGTATCGTACATATGTCGAAATTGACAAGTTTACAGGGTAGCGTTTTGAAATTTGAATTTACTGAAATGGGCATAACACGTGACTTTAGCATTTCTCGGTTTTATTCGGCAAAGCTCGTTACTCACATAGAGTATTACAAAATCCCAAATATCTGTTAGATGAACAACTACAACTTATTTTATAATTTTGTACTAAAGCCGATCTGGGTCAGCAAGCGGATAAACTAACGAAGTCTACCACGGTACGGATCCCCAAAGACAGGAAACGACTTCGCGGCAGACCAAAGCGTCGATGGAGAGACGAGCTAGACGCACGCCTAAATGAATGAATCTCAGTGGCGTGAAACAGAGAAGTGTGGAAGGAGGGGGACAGTATAGGCTTATAATATAATAATAATAATGATAGTAACGTACTTACAAAACGTATTTATTTTATCAGTTTTATATTGTTATTTCACAATCAGGTGATTGTTAATAAATTATCAAACTCGGGTTCGGTTCCCGGTAGGACCAATTGGGAAATTAATTTTTCAAATTTTTTTTATTATAATAAAAATTACGGGACGAACAAGTCATGTTTCTGATGATAAGCGACACGGCCACCCATAACAATTGCAATGCCACTTTGAGCACTGCTCCTGCGCCCGTCACCTTGAGTCATAAAGTTGAAAAGTCTCGTTTGCTTGGAGTTTCACCAGCACCCTTCATCATCGAACTCACAGACAGAAATAGGTGAGATGGCTGTACCTCCCTGAACGAACTCATCCACAACGAGCTCTACTGTTACAAAAAATTGGTTTGGGTCTGGGTTTTCTGTTGTCAGACAACCGCATTTATCTTGTCTCAAACTAGAAATTCAAAGTAGTAATATGAGTACCAATGCAACGGTATTCACTCTGGGGAACTACCCACAACATCCAGACAATAACCAATTTCGAAAATACATGAAAATATGGAGAAAACATTTTTAAACCGCAGGAAGGATTTGAACCCACGGCGAACAATCACGCGGACGTCACACAGATGACGATGAATTGGTTAGAGCGTGGACATGGTTTATTTCAGGTCGTGGGTTCAAATACCTCCTGCGTCATAAAAAAATATTCCCATATTTTCATGTATTTAATTGATAATATCGACATCTTTTGGGCCTTTTATGTGACATTGGTCTTGATGGTAGGGATGTCAGGATCATTCGTAACCTGTATGAGAAGCATGTGGCCACGACAAGAGTTGAGAATGAGGTTTTTTTTTAATAATGGAGAATAAGGTTTAAATAAATAAATAAACCGATCAAGTTGAGATCTGACAAGATGAGATAAATGAATTTGTATTTTGTGGAGACTGTCAAGTTCCTACCTTATACATAGTATGACTGAAAGACATATCTACTGTGGACTGGCAACCGGTACTATCAAAATTTTCTAAAGATTTCACTTTTTAATACTATTTTATACTGTTTCATTCTTCGCAGCGTTGCAAGAAATTCCATCTCAGATATATTTAATTTTGGTGCCATCATTCAACTTGTACACTTCTAACCAGATGCTATATAAATGACGCAAACAATTTTTTTCTTCATTCTGTAAAATTGAGATAGTACCGGTTGCCAGTTAACAGTCGGTATGTACTTTACCATCATGCAAAAGAATTGTAGGGACCACAGAATATTCCATGGGGATCTCGCTTCTTTTTATCAAATCATAAATACAACCCTATGCAAGTCCTGTTTACGACATACTACCGCGTGGCGTGTATCACAAAATATTCACTATAGAATATTTTGTGACACACGCCACGCTTAATTACTATAAACGTGGTGAAACCTCTTTGACGATGTGTGAAGTAACGCCGACATCTTCAAGGCTAAGTTAAATAAGTTACTTTTTGGTCAAATTTCACCAATCGTCGACCTTATACATTCAGCCATTACAGTTACCATAACTGTAATGGCCTAAAACCCATTCTCTCTCTGCTACTGTTACGGACGTTGAATGATTGCTAATGATTGAGATTGAAATGACAATAGCACTACGCACAGCTAATTACCATTGTTATCAAGCTGCAAGCGAATGCCTTTACGTTACATAAAAACCTAGGACTTGCTTGAGTTTTGCACAGATTTACAATTGTATAAAACACACATAACTGTATAAAAAAACTGTTTAATCGCTATCGGTGCAGGCACAAGAGCATGTCAATCTAGACAAATTCAATTGCGATAGGGACAATCCAAAGAGTCAAACTTGATGTGTATTAAAAATATATTTTTTAAATTTAGTCTTCGCCTTCCATAGCTGTTGCAGTGTCACTCTTGCTTTAAATCGCAAAGACATACAGTATTACAAAATCCCAAATATCGGTTAGATGAACATTTATCGTCCGACGACTGTCGTTCTAACTCCTCATTATCACGATAGTCTATAGTCATAACGACAAAAAGTCGTGAACGACAGTTAATCGTGTTGTATTATACTATGTGAACAACTTCATTTAAATATACAGCCCCGACACTTTAAACGCGCCCTAATGCTCACGTGGCAGTACTCTCCTGGACTAAGTTGTGAAAGCAACGGGCTCTACTGCTACTAATCTAATAATCTCTCAGGCAAAAGGTTTAGTCATTATTATAAAACAATAATCTTGAATTACAATTACAACAAATAGGTAAATTTCTTAAAATACGCTATTATATTTGATTACGTACTACTTTTCTAAAAAAAGCAACCCATCAACCAGATACCATCTTCAAGCATCGATAGTACCGACACACTTACCAAAACCTCCTAAATTTTATAAAGATTTTTGCCTACGTGCTCGCAATCCCGGTAAGTTAATGTCTTTATAAGGTTGCAGTGACGTCAAAAATGTAGCGTCTTTGTCTAGTAAACTGCGCGAGCGCAAGTTACTCTCGCTCTCTCGCTCCAACGTGATGTAACGCTACAAATGACCGAGTGCATTCACTTATTCACTCACAGCTTTAACACGGTAACATTACAACGTGAATGCTTATAATAAACTTAAAAAGAATTTTAATTTACCGTTTGTCTTTAGTTATTAAACATATCCAGTGAAACAATAAGTTTTTCTTCTATTAATGAAATTGTGTAATTAGTTGCGCAGTGTTCGTGTAGTTTCAACTGGGATTAAAAAATACGATCGAAGGTCGTGTTTCATCACAATGGACGCAACAAGTAAGTAAACTGGTTTAGGTTTAAACTAAATTAAATTGTTGTATTTAAATATTTTCCATTATCAATCTATTCCATAGCTCTATAAGTGTTATTATAGAATCAAACTTAAGCAATATGTTTTTTTTATGTTGGCAGTTAATTTAGAGACTCAAATTGGACGTTTTTGCAAAACTTACGACTCAAAATCAAGGTAAAATGTAGAAGAGAAAATATTGACGTGTTCTTTTAATTTATAAAAACCTTTTTGTACACTTCCACCCTATTAAACAAATATAAAGCATTCATATTGTATAAATACATATCAGTTGATTAATGAGACGTATAAACGTCCCATTCCCGAGCACAGGTCCTCATAAGGAAATGCACTTGGTAACATTAGAGCGCGTAATATTTTCTAAACGTATCTAAATACTTTACCTATGTATATTGATATGTTGTACCACCTATAAACATCACTAATATGAATAATATATTCCAAGATTTCTAAAAAAAGATTTGGAACACACCATCCTTCTTTTTAATAAAATCATAACCGACTTGCAGATGTCATCATGCGGTTAATTTTAAAATAAACCAATATTTCATCATCTTGATGTCACAGTTAAGTCAAGAGGTTAAAACATTTATAAACGGTTGGTCTATTTCAATGAATTACTAAATACGGTATCATATTAACAATTATGTTTAACATGTTTGTGACACAATTCATAGTTTGGAAATAATACCGGCATTACTCGTAGTTTATAAGCAAAGAATGTTTAAGTACGGCAGCAGGCCACGGCTAGTTATACAAACGTCGAAATCTTTGTTAAAAAATTGTGTAAAAAATTTACCCTTTTTATTTAAATAACTTTCAAATTTACAATACAAAAAGTGATAGTTTGTTATTAGAGTGACGTATGACAGTGTAAAATTGTTTTTGTCAATTATATAAACTTTACTTACTTGAATAATATGTAAATATGTTAGTTTACTTTCATTAATAAAAGTTGTAACTTGCATATTTACATATTACACTGCCTATATTATACTGCCTCAGTGGCCGAACGGTTACCATGCCGGACTGCCACGCAGAGGTCCCAGGTTCGATTCCCGGACCGGGAGAAATAGTTGTATGGCCTACAATTATTTCTCTCGTGAGTTTGGGTGTAATTTGTGGTTGTCTATGTGTGTGTCCATGGCACCCGCGACACAGGGTTTCCCTAGTGCGGGGCTATGTTGAATGTGTGCGTTATTTATATTATATTATTTATATTCAAAGTTTGTCTTTATCGAAATCCACGTACAAACCAAGTGAGTTACTACGTCATCAGATGAGAACAAAGTTCATTATTGTAATCAGTAAATAATTGTACCTACATTATAGCTGTATATTATAACGAGTTTAGAGATATATATACCGATCTTTGTATATTTATTTAACAATGGTAGTAGTCATTCAAGGTAATTTTGACCCAAATTGTACAATATTATTGCATTATGTATAGGCATTACGTTCTTACATTTTGCAATATAAAAAAACTTGTCCATTATTCATCAACTTGTTACATTTATTTATAGCAAACTTTAAACAGAAAGATGATTGACATGGTATTTATTTAAATGTAAATTATTCGACTCATCCGTAGAACAAAGGTCTATGTGCAAGACTACTTGTTCTCAGGACATAGTACATTTCGTTCGTTCTTCTTCGCTGGGGATGTCAGATCGACGTTTGTTCGATTTTATATTTCCGAAACGAAATAAGATATATAAATTCTCAAAACACCTTTACATAGGCCTTAGTTTCATTAACGAAATTGTTCTCGTGACGTACCTATTCTCTTTTCGCTATATAATCACATCGGACTCTGTTCTTCGGATGAGGCGAAATAAATCTGTCATTCTGTGTCACAAATTCTACCTTTTAGTTTAATAATCTCCGTACAGAGTACTAAAAAGCCGACTTCAAAAGTTCGTGGAATTACATCTATTCGCCAAGTTTTATTGAAATCGGTTGCCGGAAAGTGCGCGGATCCGGATTCATACCCTAGTATGGCGCCCTCAAAGGTGGAATATTATCTTGAATTTTAAATGAGACCACTACTATGGTACCCTCTTTCCAACAAAAAAGAATCATCAAAATCGGTTGACAAGTTATTAAAAAAAATATACGAATTGAGAAGTTCTTCCTTTTTTTGAAGTAGGTTAAAGAAACTGACGTTCGTATAACGTTGACTTGTGGCTGAATTTGCCATGACTTGGTAACCGAGGAAACACGGGTCTACTTCGGTTTCGAGTACGAGAAATTACGACTTTTCATGATTTCTAGGGTCCTTTAATGTTTGAATTCTCAAATAATTAATTATTAATAACACAAAGAAAAATATCTTCAACCCGATAGGTCTTGAACCTATGACCACGCTGTACCGTAGCGCCTCTCTTACCAAATGAGCTACAGGTCAAGTTAGCTGGTTCACGAAATTTTTCTGTGTCTTGCTATAGATTTTTTTTATATTGCCAAGTGACGGGACGAACAAGTCGTGCGCCTGATGGTAAGCTACACGCTTGTCTATAACAGTTGCAGTGTCACTCAGAGCTTCAAAACGCAAAGATCTGAGGAGGACTGCCACTGCGCCCGTCACCCTGAGACATAAGTCCCACGTGCCTGTAATTTCACCCTTCAAAACCGGAATACAGTAATGCTAACATTACTGCTTGGCGGCAGAAATAAGTAAGGAATAGATCTTAATACTGGGTTATTTTTTTAAACTCGCGAAACTGAAATAATTCTAAAATAGTTGTTCTTGATTTTATTTTCTGAACTGAACTATAATTTATGATAAACTAGTAGGAAAATTTTGTCAATTGCAAAGGCGGCAAAAATAAGTGCGCGTATGATGGAAATGGAGAAGAGAGAGATGAAGATTGAGCCTGCACACCTAGATAATACTCTCGTCTTGAATAGACCAGTTCAGGGAGTGAGTTTACAGGAAGAGAATTCCACTCCATAACTCTGTTCGCCATATAAATGCGGAAGCGTAACTCGTCGTGCGAAAACTATGTACTTACGTACGTTTGTGAATATTTAGTAGCAATAGGTACCTCTTGCTAACGGTGAAAGAAAATATCACGTACGAAACGTTTGAAGTCCCCATTCCCCATTGGGTCAGCGTTGCGTACTATGACCCCGTCTCAGAAGGGACTAGTACATACTCAACAGCAATATATTTAGTGGGTTGACTATGACGATTTCCTATCCTTGTGATCACAGTCAGAAAGTGCCTTTATCATGTCAAAGTTATTAAAAATATTACGAAATACATGAACAACACACACAAGTACACACGGATCGAATGAATTTTTCTTAGTCATAGCGGACTGTATCAATGGGTTCGGGTGGATGCTAACAACGAGTGAGCACGGCCAGTTCCATACCATTCTACATAAATTTTGTTTATAGTGCCCCTCCCTATCAACCTCTTGGTTATGCGGAAAGGGCACGCATGACCTGTGCGCGCACAGGAACCTTACAAGTTCAGGTTCTGACCCCAGATCAGCAAGTGTACAGGGTTGTCATAGACCTCTGTCACTTGATTTCGTCCGGTTCTTCGAGAGGCCAGTGCATTGGGTGAGCCGCCCCAAGTGCACGTACAGTACCCTCCCTATTTCCCAGATAGGTACCGGAGCTGTAGGCACGAGTGAGCACGGCCAAGTAAATGTAATTACAGTTTATTAATTTATTATAAACACGTACAGCTATCAAAACAAAACAGAAAACAATAGTGGAGAAAAGGCGCCAAAAACAATCACATTTAAATTTAGAATTTAAATATAAAACTAAAACTTAAAGAGACTATTATAAAATACATACAAAAGAGATTTGTAGCGACTGCTGCGATTCGCTACATTAATGTTTCAATCTTTGTTATAATAATTATAACAAACCGGTGGAGTAATTTCACAGAAAACAATTTAAAAATAATCAAAAAAGAAAATAATTGAATATCATAGTAGTAAAACATTGTAACATACACAAATTTTGTAAGGGTGCTGGTGAAACTGCAGGCACATGGAACTTGTCTACATATGTCTCAGGGTGACGTGCGCATTGGCAGTGCCCCTCAGATATTTGCGATTTAAAGCTCAAAGTGGCACTGCAAATGTTATGGGCAGGCGTGTAGCTTACCATCAGGCGCATGACTAGTTCATCCCGTTACTCGACATTATAAAAAAAATAACTTAAAAATTACAATTATTAAAGTCGCATCTCTAAACAGCAATGATAGCTAGCTGTAAAGGTACCTCTCTGAGTGAAGAAATAAATTTCTCACAGATGTCGCTATGGCAAAAAATACTTAAAAACCAAAAACAAAGATGTGCTACAACCACATTGAAAAATTCGTTAGGTCTGCTGTTTCGTTCCCTGGCTTAATTGGCAGAGCATCTGACACGATTGCCTGAGCCGCTGGCTCGAATCCAACCGGATCGAATGATTTTTTCTTAGTGTTTCGATCTTTGTTATAGGATAAAACCGGGTTAGATGCCCCACTTTTTGAAAGGGCCTCCTAATTCTAGGGTCGGCAGACTAAAGCACATAAGTCAAAAAAGTGCTTCATTTGTTAATATATAATTATATATCTTTTTGTGTTGTTTTTAGTGTTGTAAGTTAAATAACCTCTAGAATAAAGTTCGAAATTTATGAAGTAACAAATGAATTTGACTTATGTGCTTTAGCCAGTAGATGTATTAATTTAAATGAATGATGTTGGATTTTGACTTATGTGCTTTAGTCCGCCAACCCTAGAATTTAAAAATTATTAGTTTAACATGAATAATTCCTACGGATATAACTAGTTTAATCTTTTACATTACATTAATTACGTATTCTAGAACTCTACTCAATGCTCAATTCAGGATTTGAGCAGACTTGAGTATGATTTCAAGCACTGGAAATACGACCCTAATGGCAAGGACTTGAGTATGATTTTCAGTGCTCACTGCAATACTCAAGTCCTGACTTGAGTATTGAGTAGAATTCTGGAATACGACCCTTAGACTTGATTTTATTAATCTAACATTTACTGATTTTCAAGAAATTGACTCTTTGCAAACCTATTTTTTTGAGGATAGATGCCTACCTATATGGATAGACGCCACACCATCACACGATGAAAATACTAAGAAAGATGCCCTTCAGAATAAAGTAGTAAAATTCATAATAAAATGTTTTATTCGTAATCTTTAATGTATTGTATATACGTATTACATCTTTAATAATAAATATAGACGTATTTAAAGTTACTACGTGCATCACTTCGTATTTTTATATTTATATGTAGCTATCAAAACATTCTATACAAAAATGTTCCCTGTTTGAACTGTGAATAATTTGTCTTTTTGATACTTTTACTTACTTTTAAGCTATTAACATTTACTTATCTTTTCACTAAAATAATGTATTTTTAATTTGCTTTTCTTAACTTTCTTGTCATGTCCTTTGCCGCGATACCGCGAAAAATGGAGGCGATTATCCTGTTCGACATTAGATGCACTTTTATTATTCAACTAAGCTATAGACAAAAGAGCGATTATTGACACCTAGGTGCGCAGTTAATGAACCAGTGTATAGTTATAATAAAAATAAAATGGAATTTATTATAACTTACAAAGTTATGCGACAGTAAATATTTGCGTCTGAAATTTTGAACCGTTGTCGTGTTCGTCGCGGAGATAAACGCGTGCACAAGCGAAATGCATCTATTCCACACGAAGCCCTGCAGGAACTTTGATGAGTCGTGTCTATACTTTTTATTTAAACTAACTATTCTTTGTTGCCATTTGGGGAAGTTTGGTTTTTTGAAAACGAGGCATCTATCCCGGTTGTACCCTAATAATTATAACAAACTAGCGGAGTAATTTCACAAAAAAAATTGAATATCATGGTAGTAAAACATTTTGACATTCAATAAACTTAAAAATGACATGAAACAAATTATTGATGAGCACAAAAAAGTTATCAATTAACTTTGTTCGTATAATCTTTAAACCTCTGGCCTGAAAAGTTGTCATTTTGCATTTGTGGTCTTATTTTTCTTTATTTCAAGGTAAGCGACACAAACATAAAAGTTGCAGTGCTATTCAGTGCTTTAAATTGCAGAAACCTGAGGGACACTGCCACTGCGCCCGTCACCCTGAGACATAAAGTTGACAAGTTCCATGCACCTGAGATTTCACCACCACCCTTGCTCTTCAAAGCCGGAACGGAGTAATCCTAACATTACTGGTAGCAGTACTTCACTGGACGAGCTTTAGTAGCTGTAGAGCTTGTGAAATAGGTCGTCCAGGCAAGTACTGCCTATTCTAAGTCGTGCCTATTTCTGCCGCCAAGCAGTAATGTGAGCGTTACTACGTTCCAGTTTTGAAGGAAAAGGAGTGCTGGTGAAATTATAGGCACATGGGACTTGTCAACTTATGTCTCGGGATGATAGCGGATCCCGTCACTTGATATTATAAAAAAATAACTCTTTCACAAGGAGTTTGTTCGAAGTACTGTTGCGCTATGTTATAACATCAAGGATACTATTTGTACACACCTGTTGATCCTATTTTAAACCATATTGTTGGAAGAAAAAGCGTTATATTAAAAACATTTCATGTCTCATAAATAATACCTATTAAAACTTACATAAACATCACGGAACTCGTAATTCTTTAGCCGTACTTGTTTTATTACTGGCATTCTCATAAAACCTTTTACACGTCACGCACTGAATGCTGCGAATTCGATATTGCTTCGTCAGGTTGTACTCAGTTCTTAATTATTTGACTAAACAAAATTTGTAGTAAAACGGTTTATTGAGAAACTCCGCTGCAGGTTTTCGAGCAATGTTATGACCAGTGAAAGAAAACATTGCGTGTGAGAAAATTTGCAATTGTGTTGGTAATATTTTTTTTTATGATACCAAGTGACCAACCAAGTCCCATGTGCCTGTAACTTCACTAGCACCCTTACCTATTACCCTTCAAAACCGGAACGCAGTAATGCCCACATTACTGCTTGGACGGAGAAATAGGTAAGTGGCAGTACTTCCCTACTCTTTCACTAGGAGCTCTACTGCTTCTACTGCTCTTCTGTTCGTCGTGAAATATTTATAATAATTTATAAATATTTATTTATGGTCAACGCGGTTATCAACTCGTGATATAGGTAATGACCTAAATGAAGAGGTAGTTTGCGAAAATAAGACCACAATAACATTATTTCTTTTAATCACGATATAAAGTACCAACTTTTGACATTATCATCATCAACCCAATTTATACGTCCTACTGCTAGGCGCGGGTCTCTTCTCCGAGGATTTAAGCCATAGTCCGCGGCGCTGGCAGAATGCGGGTTAGGGACTTCACACGTTTTCCGAGGGCTGTTAACTTTCTACGACGCGCAGGTTTCATCACAATGTGTTCCTTCACCGAAAAGCTCATCAAATATCAAATTAAAATTCGCACATAAATTTCGAGAAACTCTGAGGTGCTAGGCCTGATCGAACCGACGACCTTGGCTTGAGAAGCGGTAAGTCAAACTATTAACGAGACTACCACTGCTTTTGAAACATACTAAAGATAATTCGGTACAATTAACAGTATTAACCAGGTTTAAGGGCACATTTATTCGACACGAATTTCATTGCACTCGCCCCGCGCGGTCGCCGAACGGTGAGCGCGGTGGTGCCGCGCGGCGACCGCGTGCATCTAACTGTCATAGCAAAATACGCTCTTTGTTTAGCATTTACGTTTTAACTTTAAATGAGCAACCCGGGTACGCGGGCGAGTCTCACATTTTTACTATGCTGAGGAATTTAAATGTTCTAGTCTAGTAAATAGAATTCAGATTCGCCATTAATGTACATAAATGCCTGGTAACTATAACGCGTGTAACTGGGCGCTTGGGACACTTTCAACTCCGTCACATGATAAGAACAATCCAAATTCCAAAGGAAAATACCAAAAATCCCAATTTCTTACAATGGCTTTATAAGTATATTAAGTTCTCAATTTTGTAAAATAACAATAGTATAATTTTGGCATGTTTCGTGTCTATACTTGAACTCAAACTCTTCTACTAACCCTGAAGTCGACTAGCAAGATTAAATTTGCCAAATAACCGTGACCTTACTCAACAGGTTGCTAAAGATGCTGCGCAGTTTTACTATGCGATGAATTCGAACTACGATAACATGTTTAGTACAAAGAAAAGTCAAAATAAAGTCTATTGTATACAGTACTAGGTTCCCATACAAAATGAATAGTCAATACTTTGTATATTATTATATTGATTAGATCTATAATTCTATTCAAATTGGTAAAACTCGTGGAGATAGGGCTGCTCTGCCGTTTTTGTTCTGGTACATTTTTTAGTTTTTCAAATTATTTTCTGTACTTTACAGTGGAAAACAAAATGGGTCTACCTCCACCGTACGAGCCCACAGCGCCTGCTCCCGTACCACCACCATCGTACTTCGGTGATAACCCACCCCCACCAGCTGGCTTCGTTGCTCCAGTGGCACCACCACGAACCACAGTGATTACCAACCAACCCACTAACCCCAGGCCGGTGAAACTGGGCCCAGGACCGACAGGAACGACTTGCCCCACGTGTAATAAATCGATTGTGACCAGAGTTGACTACGTGCCCAACAATAGAACGCATATTGTCTCTGCTGCTCTTTGTGTTCTCGCTGGGTGAGTTTACATCCTGTAATTATTTTTTTAGTGACGTAATGTCCTATACGTGCATTGTGTATGTTTCGTTGATATGTTTACCCATCTATAAAATCCAGTTCAACAATCCACTATCACTATAAATTTGTGCAAGTATGTTATTTGACAATCATAACAAAAATTGTGCCATTATTGTGAGTTTTAATGAAGGAGAGGCAATAAAACGACTATGAAAACTTATTATCAAATGTTATTATCGTAATAGGAGACATGTGATGCAAGGTTTTGTGCACACACAGATAGATTCAACACGTATACAGGTAGTATTACGTCTATAGAAAAGATAAAGAATCGTTTTTTTTTGTTATGATGTTTGTTTTGAAACTCCGATAAAGATAACGCCTGACAAAGTACAGCTAAATGAGACTAATACTAAATATCATAAAGGAGTAAAGTTTAATTACGATGAGGGCGCTTCTTTATTGTAAATTATTGTGTATAAATATTTGTCGTTATTTCCTATAGAACAAAAAGCTACACTAATCTCCACAGAAAACCGAGCCCGACGTAAAGAAACTATAAAACATTTGACGAATAAAATATTTTCATCGAGAGCAACTCAGATTGAATCCCACGCTACGCTTAGGATTATACTTTTGTAATCTTCGGTACAGTTAGGATTCTAATCTACAATCTTTCGCGTTGCTCTGGATTCAATAAAAAGTTCTCGGTGCAAATATACCATTTTGCTACCAAGTGGCATTATCGGCTATTGTAAATCTGTCTCTCTATCAGTGTTTGTTTTGAAATGCCTTCTAGGCTAATAATAGTGATAATTAAATGTTATTTCAAAAATCTATACTCATACAAGGTAAACACGTCAAAACGGTATCGGTTTCATACAATTTAAATGGTTAGATTTTTCTTAGTGCGTCGCAATCTGACGTGACGGCTTGTGTTGTGTGTATGAAACCGATACGGTTCTGACGCGCCACGACACGACACGTCAGACAAATGTATATGCGGCTACGTCAGAAAACCTTTTATTACATGGACATAAAGATTTTTGTGGCCGGCTTCATGCGAGTCAGTGTCGATGAGTGTTGTGATTCCCTAAAAGTTATAAGAATGTTTTACTGTTCACGTTGTAATAAGCTTATTCCAGTTGCACCATTCCCTAATCTTGAGAACTACAAACAGAAAAAAGTCGTGATTTTATCGGTGCTAGTCGTAAAAAACAAGATTTTATCGTTACGCCGTTTTAAAGTTTTAAAGGTGTTTTTCTGTCCACACTGCGCACTGGAACAAGCGTATTCCGATAATCAAGTTCTATACTATGTACGAACTAACTGTAATGCTGTTATTGTTTAATTTTGTTTTTTTTTTCTATTAAACTGCAATTTTTTATTTTAAGTGATGACAATACATCGCTGCCTTTACATTTTCTGAGCACAGAGTATCTACTAAAAAACCGACTCGAACATTTTGTGGAATTACATAAATTTGACAAGTTTTACTAAATCGGTTACCAGAAAGTATACAAAGTTTGCCACCCTTACAGGTGGAATATTTTCTTGAAATTAAAATGGGACCACTACTTAACAAGTATCCTCTTTCCAACAAAACCAGAATCATCAAAATTGGTTCACAAATTATCCGGATAGCCGGAATTATCGCGTAACATACATACAAAAAGAAAAGAAAAACAGTCGAATTGAGAACCACTTCCTTTTTTTAAAATCGATTAAAAATAACGCAGAATTGCATAATACTATGATTTTGACGTAAATCTACAGCGACAAGCATAGCAAACGAAACTTTTTCGTATTATTCTGAAATACCGCGTTATTGTATAAAGGCAGCGATGTATTATGGAATGATTCCAAGCCTAAATAAATAATAACTTGGTCACCTTTTTCAGTTGCTGCTGCGGTTGTTTTGTACCCTACTGCATGAGGTCCTGTAAGACAGCAAACCACTACTGCCCAGCCTGTAAAGCCTTCGTTGGAAACTACCAGCCTTCGTGACTCCATCCACTCTGAAAGTCCTCGGGCCTTCATTCGGCGCCAAGTTTATAAATGCCGTAATTTTCCCTTGTTTTACACAACTGCTAATAAGTTTCATTTGGACACTGAAATGTCATCGAGAATGAAAGAAGTTGCAAAAAATTACCTTATTCCACAATATCTAACTCGAAAAAGAACGAAAAATACTAATTAATAATAACTCAAACGTATCACATCTACGACTCAGCTACAGAGGACGATGGAGTACTTAGCACTTAGTGATATTCTATTCTGCGTACTACTTCTTACTTCTACTTCTTACTGTTTCTTATTGTATAACGCTCGGTAACTGCTATAATCGTAAACTATGAACCCTATAATATGAAATTGACATCATTTATAAGCAGGGTTCGAAATTATCAATATTTATTTTCTTTGATAATTGTCCATGCTGATTTATAATTTTATCTCATTATTGTATAAAAATGACAAACAGTGACAATAGTAAATAAACACGAAAAAAATCTTTGGGAAAACGATTTGGTTTGTGAGTTTTGTGACTTTATTGAGATTGACGTTTGACACGTTTAGCCACGTCTCTGACAGTAACACATGGCACCACATTGGTAACGGTAGCATTTCGTTGTTGTAATTAATTTTATATCAAAAATTTATCAATATTAAAAAAAATTATCAAAGTACATATATCAAGATAAATTATCACTTCGAACCCTGTCTAAAAGTCACTACGGTAAATCCCGCGAGACGTCCACAGGGCCGTTGCGTATACGTACGTGTATAAGTACGTTGTACTAGGTACAAAGACCATAGAACTACTCTAGTAGTACCATGGACAAAAGTAAAAATGTTACACACTGTGACAGTAGCGCTTTCCGTTCGATTCCAACGAAATGATGAAGCACCTACGCGAATAGGCAGTACGTCTAATGACCATGGTATAGTTTTGTATGGAGATGTTTAGTGTCCTATTAGAACATTTGATAGTCTAGGCACGGCCTGTGAACGTGGTAAATTTATAATATCGAGAACGACCCTACACTGCTATTTATAAATTTGATAATTATGATCAATAATTACAATATGTTATTTAATTTGAATACTGCAACATTTTTTAATAATTTATACATATTTTGAATACTAGACATAGAGCCATCAGCCCTAAAAGACAAGAAATAAATTAAGAAACTCAAAACTTAATATACAACTTGTTTCAGGGACATAATGGGCCTAATATATGGAATAAAAGACCAAAGCTGTACGCTTTACTGAATGTAAGGTTAAAGACGAATGAAGCAGTGGCACACGTCACAAATTACATATAAAAAGTGCCTGTTAGGAAACTAAAAGCAAACATTTACAATTGGACGTAGTTAAGCAAAAAGGATCCAATCCACAAAATTATCAAAAAATAAGTTATATGTATTAAACAGTTCCCATAGTCTAACCTTTTACATCAACAAAAAAATCCAACATATAAACATAAATAAATATCTCTGGAGTTACATAAGATTATAAGTTTTGAAAATAAAACAAGAGTGAGAAACACTTTTCAACTTCAAACTGTCACATCTCGAAAGTGACTGGATGTGCATTGGATCCTTTTGGTTTAACTACGTCCAATTATGTTATATTACATTTTAAACTACTTAAAACTACAGGCGCTGTTGCCTTTCTCTAGCTCCACAGAGAGCTGGTTCTGGTGACGAGGTAGATGGAGTGTGGATTTCATGAGTGGAGTTGATGGAGCCGCAACACAACTAAAAATTAATTCGTCTCCTGAAAATTAATTTAAATTTAGTTTTTTTTGTATTTCAATTAACGCTAATAATATTAACTGTTAAAGGCTAAGGCTAGGGATAATCAGTCCCTTTTTATCAAAACGGTCATTAGCATGTAGCTTGTATGGCACTATTTAGGTGTGACGTCACAAACATATATTACTGTTTCTATTTTTAAATTAATTTGAATTCTGTTTTCACATTATTTGATCTTCAATTTTTGTCTAATAAGTGTAGTTAACCTGTACACACATGCAGTTCGTCAGTCAACGTTCACATAAGCAAAAGCGCATTCTTCTTTACAATCGTGTTGTACGACTGTGTTGATGTTGTAGACGGCGATATGTGATTGTAAGACACCAGTATGTAAGAAACCTCTTCACGTAATAGACAATTAAGTGCTTTTGCGTTTAAACTGGGTCATACGTAACAAAATTTAATTAACAGCTGCAAACATTTTCTCTCTCTCTCTTCTCTTCGTTCCGGCCAGGGGCGGCCATAGTCCCAAGCAGACTGGAGCGGAGACCTTTAAAGCTACATAATGGTCGTGGCTAATTGATTGGATCCATACAGGGGTTTGTCTACACAATCCGCCGTTTCGGACTGATCAAAATTACGAATCGATAGTGAATGTTTACGCCGTTAACGATTAACTTGAACGCCAAAAGTATAGCAAGGGATTAATACGATTATCGTGACGCTCAATCAAAACGAGGAATCGTCCCCATATCGCCTTTCCATATTTTTTTTAAATATTGGTTTCGGAAAGAATATCGATCTTCAATATTTTTTTTTTAATCCCGAATCTTTTAAATACTTGTAGCAGGAATTTTGTGAATGATTTCATTCATATCTCTTCCATGGTGGCAATGATGTACGCATATATAAGTTTATAACTGTTCATGTACTGCAGTAAAACAAAAGTTGAAGACGTGGTAGTCCAATGCTTGACCTATCACCTCTCAAACAGAGACCGTGGGTTCGAATCAGGGCTCACACCCTTGAGAATTTATGTGCGAATTTCAATTTGATATTTAGCACAGCTTTTCAGTGAACGAAAACATTGTTATGAAACTGCACGTCGAAGAAGGTTCACATCCCTAAAAACGCGTAAAGTCTCTAAACTCGCGTCCAGCAGTGGGACGTTTAAATGGATTTATGATGATAATATTAATAACGCACACACTCAACATAGCCCCGCACTAGGGCAACCCTGTGTCGCGGGCGCGATGGACACACACATAGACAACCACACATTACACCCAAACTCATGAGAGAAATAAATGTAGGCTATACAAATATTTCTCGCGGCCCGGGAATCGAACCTGGGACCTCTGCGTGGCAGTCCGGCATGGTAACCGTTCAACGACGGAGGCAGTTGATTACCTAATGATGATTACCTTTTGACAGTAACTTCTTTCGGCTGGGACCGTAACAGGTGCAACAACGAAACGTGAAATTCGAAACGTATTTTGCATGCATTTCTTAAATTTTATTATTTATGACCCGTATAGCACAAATGTGTTAATAATCGCGACAGTTTAAAATATACTAAATAATTAAGTACTTATAAATACCTACTAGAGCTAGGATGATTTTCGAATACAATTTCGAATGTTAAGTGAAATAAATGATGCAAGCGGAAGGATGAAAACGTGTTTATATTTCGAATTTATAAAACGAAATGAGAGACTGAGAGAAATGCCTACTTATTAAGCTTATTACTCTTTACATTTCGCACGCCTATAATATACTCTCAAATAAATAAAACGAATTTAAGGCAATGGTAGGCTATATTATTTTCAATAAAATTTTGTTAACATTAATCGTATTTATATTTTTGTTTATATTCCATTAATTTGTCTCTCTCCTGACAAAGGCAAATATTGCCTCGGGATAAATCAGGGAGTCTACTCCCTTTCTCCGGACCTTCAAGTAAAACTGGACACTTCATATTTGACATTGTCTTTTGATTTGGTCGTGTATTGCTTATTTGACAATAATTGTTTCGGACAGAGAACAGGAGTAGAACACAAGAAGCGAATTTTTGTAACGACTTGTACATAGCATATTGAACTATATGCAAGTTGTATAACGTACAATACAATCCGATACGGTGGTGGCGTGGCTACGGGAATTTCCGATACTGTACATAATTCGCCACGAGACCCACGACACTGTTTCTTTGCTCGTTTCTACTATGAACGTTACACAAATGACATAAAGTTAATTATGCTATGGTTACAAAAATTCACTTCCGTTCCATTCCGCGGCGACGTAAATTGAGCCTAAGTACAGTAATTGACATTTTTATTGTAAATTAATAATACGTATGATCTCACTCAACTTCTAAAATAGAACAGTCTCCACTTTTTGTCATAAGTATACCTTTTTTACATTATATACCATAGTTTGATAACGCAACCGTGAACGCTACGTGTGATTCGTAACACAGGGTTGTCCCATTATTTTAGTTTTACCTACAGGCTGTAAAAATAATTTTAAAGAAATAAGGTATTAATGACAGTATTCTCGTGCTACATTAATAACGTAATAACTTTTATTTCGTGCAATATTAATAAGTTAATAGTCTTTGTAAAATGCAATACTTACAGATTGATATTTGCATGCCAGCATCGCGGATTAGTATCTCGATTATGGGAGAATTATTATAAAATAGAAATTAAATGCTAAGCCATTCTGAATTTGAGGCATTGTTGTTCAAATAGCCATCAACAATCAACACGTCTACTATTTAATGTAATTTTTAAACACCAAGCGAATGCTTCAATTCTTTAATGAACCCCGAAATTATTCGAATATGTGCGCTACTTGTCTCATTATACCTACTATGTATACAGGGTTATTTTTAAAATACTAACCACTATTTTATTTTCATACAAAAATAAATAGATTTGAATAGATCGCTCTAAATCTAAATGGTAATAACTCTATGCAGCACAGGGTGGGAGTCTTCGCGGAGGACGCTTGCACGTTCAACTTCATTCTACCAAATACAGTCCTAAAAAGTGTCAGATAGTAACGGAAATTAATTTTTGGTCAATTTATATTTTGAAAGAAGTCAATTTTTATTCTTGCTTGTGCTTTCATTTTGTGTGATTAAGTGCTTATTGAAATTATTTTGGTTCTTCGACAAATTAAAATAATTTAATAAACACAATTAGTTATCATTGTCAATTTAATGTCAACAATAATAAGAATAAAATATACCAACAGATTTATATTACGTAAATAGGTAATGTACGACAAATCGCGTAGTTGAACGTGTCATTATTTTTTTTTTCATCAAAAGAATAAATTAGGTGCACCACAATCCATCGTCAAGCTCGAATTTCAAAAACCTTTTCCACGCTCGCGAGCAAAAAACGCTTTTGCGCGCAGATTTCTAATGACAAAGAAAGCCTTCCCGAGCTAGTGAGGTGAAAAAGTTGTTTAATATGACTATAATCCTACAAGGTTGCCAGTACTTTTAAAATAACCCTGCATATTTACATAGTCATTGGTAAATCGAGATTAATAAAAAACTGTAGTTCAAGGTGCGAAGTGATAAACCGAAAATACACCGCTAGTTACAACAGTCAGGAGAGAGAAGCATCAATAGAGATGAAGTGTTAGTTACATATAATAACAAATTAAAGTAAAACTTGTACTGTGATATGTGTTTATACTTATATCTATGTATGTAAATACCTTTTAAGTTACTCGTAGTAAAGTATAATTTTATCGAATATATTTAAAACGATTGTAGTTATTTTAAATTAACTACGAACGTTTTATGAAACGAAAAAAATCTATAAAATACAATTTTATTTTAAGTTTTTTTTATTCTAGAAATAAAATGTAATGTATACATTGACTTTTATTCTGAAAATACTAACAATCATATTCAGGGTGCTTACAAATTACATACGGATACTTTTAGGGCCAATTTGGAATAAAATAAGCGCAATAAATCTTATATAAGTGTATTAATAACAATAGCCTAAATTTAGATGTCAAAAATTTAACACAGGTTTTCAAATCACATCATTTTACACACATTCGTTAATATCTACCTGCTCAGATGATAGCGTTTGCCTCTCGTCACCTGAAGTTTATTGTAAATCCTTATGACGCAAATCGATGATGACTTGAAAAACGTCCGCACCTAATTTGTTGGCACCTTATATACTCTACCTACAGCTTCGGATCTCACGCCACGCTCAAGGATGTCATGTCTGCTTTATAGTTTTTTTTTTTTAATTAACGATGTCAGTAGGCATAAAATACTGAAAAATCATACAATTTCGAGTTATAAAACATAAATAATAAAAGGGAATAGTACTTAATATATTATTTAAACTATATATTTCCCATATCTACTTACTTAATGTTAAAACTAAACACTACTCCTTAAAATATCTAACTTTCAAATTATACTTTTCCTGGCGTAGACTCCGAGAAATTTATGGCAGTTGGGACAGTAATGTTCAACGTTTTTCCATCTCTTCGTCATATACGGCAATATACAGCAGCATAGCCACCTGCGGACGGAAACAACCAATTATTTATGGGACGGAAGTATATATGAATGATCTACTTAAATACTCGTAGAATGAGCATCACATGACATTCGATTGATAATTATAGATTACACTTTGTTGAGGATTACATTTTTCTATTCAAAATTTGATATAGTAATCAATTTTGCGTAGTAAGTAGGTACAGTTTATACAGGTACAGATAAAATAGATACACGGAAATAGCTGCTTTCAGTGCGTATTCACAAAGGCTCAACTCACATTGGCGCATAATCGAAGCGTCGCGACGTGTCAATGTTTTCGCCTATAGCATATTCATCTCTATTTTTCCATTATTATATTATATTACATATTTATTAGCCACAAATATGTACTATGTAAAAAAATAGGGAATCGCGCGACGACGCTCGCCTTCGCCTTTTTGTAGTTTAAAACGACGCGACGCGACGCGGCGACTCTGCGCCAGTGTGAGTAGAGCAAAATACTGCAAAATAACATGCAGTTCGTGCGCCTGCATTGCGACTACTAGCTGATGATGTAGTCCGCATGCAGTTGTGCGTCACGGTTGCTACATTAGCAGTCGGCAAATGTGAGGTACTCGCCATATATTCGGACAGCAACCCAACTGAAAGTAGTTCTTAAACGCAGTTGACACGCCTGTGTCGCGACCCATCGACTACCAACTATACTTCGTTTCAATCCATTTTGAACAGAAAGTAAACAAACAAGTCACTGACTGATCCGACCATAGACGGTTTAGTGATGGCCAATTGTAAGGCCAACTACACATCGATTAAATAATTGAATGGATCGATTTGTTCAATTGAGTCATACTAGCGGTTTTCCTTACATAACCTATATAAGCATATTTAAAATTTCAATTCAAATCTTTCAAATCCTTACACTCAGATATTCGTTCGATTGCGATTGAAATGTTCGATGTAATTATCGTACTTTAATTGATTGAACCGAATGTTTTTTTCGAACAGCACTATGCAACCATAGGCAAGTCATAGAAGTATAGATGAATAATAATTTCTAATGATGCTAACTTACTTATTTCCACCGCCAAATGACCGCCAAGGAGTAATGTGAGCATTACCTACTGTGTTACGGTTTTGAAGGGCTAAGAGTGCTGGTGAACTGGCGCAGTGACAGTGCTCCTCAGATCTTTGTGATTTAAAGCACTGAGCGACACTGCAACTGTTTTGGACAGGCGTGTCGCTATCCACCAGAGGAACGACTTGTTTATCCCATCACTTGGTATTATTAAAAAAATGCAAAACAGTACTGAGTATACAGTTGATGCGTCTGCATCGCGACTACCACAATCCGCCTTCAATTGTGTCACCATCGACCCATTTGTACGGGTCTTGAGTGATTTCACAAAGAACATTTGGAGCGTATGAATACATTTTTCATTATGTGTACGATTTTTCTACGGTAATGTACGTATCAATGAAAATAATTGAATATCCAATATCTTCTAAACATAGAGGCGACTTATTCTTTCGCCACTAGAACCGACTAAATCACGACTTTTTTTAGTGTAATCAGATTTAAGCTAAGTGTTGTGATTCTCGAAACTGAGAAATGGTGCCGCAAGAACGCAAGAATAAGCTTATTCCAGCGTGGATAGTAAAACACCCTCATAACTTTTGAACGGCAGACCTTAGTCGGTCAGCCGGTCTGCAATCTAGTTTTTTGCGACTACAACCGACTAAATAGCGACTTTTTTCTGGCTAGACAAATTTCCGAAACTCGACCATGGTCACGCAGGATTATTGGGCACACGCCATTGTCCGTGCGGGTTCGGGACTTCAAATTTGGACTACCACGGCTACAATAGTGATGAGTCGTGAAGTATTCGTACTGTATCTCAACTGCAAAAGCAGTTTGAATTCATACCAATTTTTTTTTTAAATGAGTATTAATAATACGAGTTGCGCAATATGTAACAGTCATTTGTAAGTCAATGTAGTCAACAGACCTAAAAAATAAACATGTATTGCAGATTTTATATGACTTAATTAAATTAACCCCAGAAGTGGCCAAATACCAAGATGCTACAGGCGTTTTTAAAATTTAAACATTATAAAAAGATTTATTAAAAAAATGTACCTTTTTAGCAATTTAAAAATTGTTGTAAAATCAGCTTCTATACATCCTGTGTTTTCACAAAGACATTAATGATGAATTATTGTTGTGTGGCTGAGCTACCACAAAAATGACGATTAATTAATTCATGAAATATCGCAAATTTGTTTAGGTTTTGCGTCATAAAGTAAAGACTCTCGGGTAAGTGGGGTAAATTGAAACCGATATTAACGCCGCGTTATATAAAAAATATTCTATTACGTCCGTGATTATTGATTAAACAATGAAGAGTCAGTTGCTATCAGGGAATCAACAGCGTCACTGGTCATTTGTAATGGTCATCAACGTATAGATAGTGTAAATTAAAGGAAAATGACGACTTTTAGCAGCGATACAAATGCGGTACACACTCGTAACTGCATCGGTACATACGCGCAATTGTGTTTTATAAGCGATTGCATAAATGCACACGCGAGTTTGTATCGATGCATTTGCGCGTTTGTATCGATGCAGTCGCGCGTTTGCATCGATACGATCCATGGGCAATCGCAAGTGTAGCGATGCAATCGCGCGTTTCACGAACGCGCGTTTGCATCGCTGCTAAAAATCAAACATCTTATCTCTAGTCTAGTTTTTATATTATTTAATATTTTATAGTATATCAATATAAATTATTGCGTTGGTATAACCTAACATTTTTTAAACTCCGATGATCAATAGTATCATTGTTGTTTTGTTGGTCAACTTTAGATCGTTTGGCTGGGGTATATAAAACAAACTTTTACTTCAGCTTAGCATATGGTGAGTTAAGCAAGTTTTTCGTACTTACAAAATGAACTTTGCGTAACTTTAAGCAAGAATTTAAACTAAACTGATAGTTTAAATCGCGTTTAAGTTGTTATAAAATTAGTGGAGTCATTTCACAAAATCAAATTAATTTCATGGTTTTTGTTTTCTATTTCGTCTGTGGTAAGCAACACGTCTGTCCATAACAGTTGCAGTGCCACTAAGAACTTTAAAAATCCCAAAGATTGAAAGGAAACTGCCACTACAACCGCCACCCTAATAATAACGTACACACTCATAACCCCGCCCTAGGGAAACCCTGCATCGCGTGTGCTATGGAACACACACATAGACAACCACAAATTACACCCAAATTCACGAGAGAATGAAGTAGAAGAAGAAGAAGAATGTAGGCTAATCAAATATTTATCCCGGCCCGGAAATCGAACCCGGGATCTCTGTGTAGCAAACCAGCATGGTAACCGTTCAGCTAGGGAGGCAGTACAGTCAACTTAAGACATAAGTTGACAAGTCCCATGTGCTTGTAATTTCACCAGCACCTTTATCCTTCCAAACCAGAACGCAGTATTGCTCACATTCCTGCTTGGCAGCAGAAATAGGTAAGATGGCAGTACTTCCTTGGACGAACTCTTTCTAAAAATACTAAATGGTAGTAAATCATCATGGTATTCAATAAAATCAATTTAAATATAAAAGTATTTTTATTGTCCAGAAACCAACTTTCCTTAATGTCGATTTTCTAACATTCATAAGGCCTAATTGTATTTCGGAATTATAGTACAGTATGTACGCAAAGTTTTTGAAGTGGTAGGTACCTAGCACAAAGGTGTTTGCGCATTTTCTTGAGTAGTTATGAAACTATTCCCATAATATGAGAAACCTATACAATAAAATCTAAAATCGCACTGGGGATCTTGTGCAAAAACACATATTGAGACTCCCATACCATTTCTAACTTCACTATTCTAAAGCGTTTTCTCTTTCACTAGACACTTGACGCTGGAATGAAGGTAATTCATTGAACGAACCACTCGGCATTTGTCTCATTTACGTATCTTTATTTTGCAGGAAATTCGCTGTTCAATGAACTTGACAATTTTTCGTTATCTGCACAAAAATTCTCTTTCAAATTTGTTTAAGACACGCTAGAAAAGCATTCATTAACATACTGAGTGCAGAATATGACCGTGATACACTAACATGGTTACGTTAGTCATGAAATGATAATCGCACAGAAGGTCATATGTTGATGTATTCAAATTGTAAGTAAAGGATGGTCACCCTTTGTTAAAAATTAAATCTTACGTCGATAATTCCGGGTTCAAATTTGCAATATCGCAAGGACTTTAGACTTTGCGTGCTTCTCTCTGAGCTCAAATGCAATGTTTATAATGTATGATTTAAATGTGTGCCGGTGCACATGTTTAGTTATCGGGCGTTGCGAATAGAATTAGTTTCATGAAAAGTAAACGACATTATGACTCGATCTACCTACATAAAATACTTATACCAATAGAAAACTTACCAGAAAAATATGGTTAACACTGCAGCAATGATATGCGTGAGAGTAGTGTTTCTGTATGTAGCTCTTGTCATCACATCTTCGCTGCAATAAGGGCATCGCATACCCACAGGTTCCGAACCCACTTGAAGTAAATCCATCTCGATGGACACGTTTGAGCTTTGAAGGATCTGATGATACTGATTGGACTCCACTGGAAAGAAAACGTACCATTAAAATTAACAATTGGGCCTTAATTGACTTTTCACAATACTTTTTTGAACTACCTGGGTGCGTTTGGCACGTTGCTACGTGTTTTCGGTTCTTCTGTATGACGTAGAGTCCTGGGCCTTAACTCAAAATATGAGCAACTGCATAGAAGCCTTTGAAATGTGGGTCTACAGAAGAATTTTAAAAATATCGTGGACAGGTAGAGTCTCTAATGAAAGAGACTCAACTAGTGGGATATTTTAAATTCCATTTGCCGCCAGTGGCAACAACAGATCTTTTTATCCCGTTTGTCACCACCTGCTGATATATGGGATTTTTTTTCTCTCGTTTGTCACCACTTGGTAACATATGGGGTTTTTTCCCCATCTGGCGCCAGTAGAAATCACTGGCAACAACTGAGGTTTTTTATCCCGTTTGTCACCACTTGGTAACTGACAACTTGACAACTGGGAATAAGCCAATTTTTCCCGTACTAATACGGTTTATTTTGGTTACGTCGAGCGGCAGGGACACGTGCTTCATTACAGAATATTTTTTTTTATAAACATATGAAATTTTGAATTTTTTTGCCATTTGAAAAATGTTTATCGTATAGTATACGTGTTCTATTTACTTAGTTCAGTTGATATTAAAAAAAACATTGGTATATGTAAAGTACCTATTGAATGCAGCGGTTTTCTAGTAAAATTGCCAGGTAAGTTTGCCTTTTCCATAGTAAAATTTTTTAGGAATCGTGTTTTCACACCGTATGGTAATCAGTGTATATCCTCAATTTTTTACAAAGTGATTGATTCAACACTCACTGTGCGGAATCAACCAAAGCCATTGAGAGAGTATAGACTCTTAAGCAAAATCAGCGTAATTGACATTTTTCGAACAAAAAAAGTGCCAATATCTCCAAAGTTAGTGTTAGTTATGACAAGGAGGGCAGAATGGTTCTCGTAATATTTAGTCTAACGAAGAACCATTGTGTTTTACTTACTTACGTATAGAGTTTGTGAGAAGCATGCTTGGTACCATATATTTTTTTAATTTTAAAACTCCATAGGTAAAAGTTTCTGATTATAGATAAACAATATTCTTACAATGATTATAAGTAGTAGAAGTTACTTACGTAAAGCCAAAATTGAAAACACAGTACGATCGCATATGTTTTGACCCATAATTACGGATATCTAATAACTTTGGTAAAATCGATAAAACCACACTTGCTTGTTTTCATATACTTAGTTATATTAAGTATAACTAAGTTGAAATTAATCAATTCATAACAATACCATATATTCAGGCGTATCAGTTTAAATTATAATGTTAAAAAATAGTTAGATATACAAAATGTTACATAAACTTACTTGTGGCCCTATTTTTATGTACAAAATCGTTCAAACACTTCAACCACTTATTGTCGCACTTACAGACACTATTAAAAATCACTAAAACTGATTTAATATTTGCTATAAGGCCTCGAAATTTACGTTGTTTTGTTTAATATCCTTCCCCGAAATTGCCTTTGATACTGGATATCGGTCACATTTTGTACTAAGTACCTACTACTCGTTGAATGATGGCAAAGCCTTGATAACAAAGCATCGATTTATCAGTTACCTATCAAAAGATAACATTACTTGGGTCGAGTAGGTGAATAATACGATCAATATAAGTACTTGTTTACCATTGTATGCGGGCGGTATTGTATGTGTAAAATCATTTGTACTGTTGGTCAATCTTTTCGCAGAGTTGTGTAATAACTATTTATATAGTCACTGAGATATGGGTCTATTCTTCTTCTACTTATTGATTTATTAATATGGAGATTTAGCGTAGACTGTGCGTTTTATTCATTCTCGCAATAACCATAATATAATAAATAGAATAAAAGACGCCTGGGCAAGTACGGTATATATCTTCCATAATTCAGAAAGGAAAATGATTGCTATGGTCAGGGAAGGTGGATGCTTTATCCCATCTACAACTGCTTAATTAGAGGAGTATACATACACAATATGCAATGGTAAATAAATACGTAATCGAAATTAAGCTGATGGTCAGGGGGTAACGATTTTACTCTTCTTATAATTAATTTTAGTTTTTGAAATATAAAATTAGGTCTATTAGCGCTATGTCTACTCAGCTAACGGTAGAAAGAAAAGACTCCCTACATTAAAACGAACTGCAGTAACGTTACTTACTGCGCGCGTGGCGCAGCATTCGATGTTCTTATCCTAATAATAAGGCACTGACAATTTCTGTCAGTGCCTTATTATAAGCTAGAAATATTTCTAAAAGGAATCAAAATCGTATTTTCACTCTACGTGGTATAATAATTGAACACAGGATTCGCTCTGGGCATTTTGGAGGGAAAAGTGAGAAAAAGACTTTCAATTATTTTATGAAATCAAGTTTAAAGTGGGATAGGATAGTGCTATTGTGCCTTAATCGAAGATTAAAACGCGAAGTTATACGAATCTCGAACTAAAATACCCGTATCGGCCCGATCTAAGGAATCCTGAGTCAATCCAAGCACGCCGCCTCAAATTGCCTATCCTCTTTGTGGCGGCCATATTTACAGAAACATAATTAAACGAAGACATGGCTCAAAGGACTTGTATCCAAGCCAAAATTACTAATAAAAAAAAATAATTTAACACATTATCTACACTTCGTAAACACAATGTAAAAGCGCGGGAAACGTTTGAATTGGCTGACATGTTTTTTTTTGTTGTCTATGTTCAAGATAGAGTTTATTTAAAATTTTTTGGCATAGGTAAAAGTGTCCATTTTTAGGTATTTCCTTTTTTATGTAGGAAGGGGGTTGAATTGTAACAGAAAACTCTTTCTAAACGTTTTCTTAAGCACGTTTGGGACGCTATGTAGTTGAAAAGCAGTCGCAGTTACGCTTTTATTCAACTTTCTATTCCTGTGAAACCGTGGATTTCCTCTAATTTCCAAATTCTTTTTTTTTTTCCAAAACGAATGAAATGAAAAAAAAAGGTATGAGTAGGTATAGGAAAGCCTATACCTACTCATACCTCCAGTAGGTATACTTCTTCCAGAATCCATTCAGGTCCCGTTATCGTCTAAATTCAACCTCAATGATGTTGAAATTCGAAGTTTCTTTATGTTAATACTTTATTATTTTAAACCAAAGCTAACCGAAAAACCAAAAATATAAAAAAAATACACTCAGTCTTGGCTGTATGGTGCATAAGACCTTTTGCCTTTTCACAATGAAAAAAACAGTACTAAAAAAAATTTATGTCAAATTTGTGAAATTTGACAAATGTTATGTTGTTTTGCAAGTCAAGTTAAAATTAAGATTGTTTTGTACTGAACTCGAATATCTCAGCTTTACACATGAAATATGTGTAAAAACAAATGAGGACTCTTGCCACTTAGTTAATTATTATTGACATAATACGGACATGTGGTAAACTGAATTTTCAAAATGGATGTGGACCTACTGCGTCCCGGCACTGTGCCGATATCTCCGGATACAATACTCTGGTTTGAATTCCTTCTCGACCCTAACCTTCTGAAGAAGCATCTGAGCAAACCTAATCCAGGTATGTAAGATTTTTAGTATTTTAGAGATATAACCTCTTAGGTAGTTTCACTATTTTCCAATGACAGTAGAACTGTATACAACACAAGGGTGCCTTCAAATTAGACGTTTGTAGAAGTACTGCAGTGTGTGTGTCTGTAGCGCTTCAGACATTTTAAGTTCACTAATTGTGACTGCAAAATATTGGCGCGCGTGGGTTACGACAGTGACGCTGCAACTGCGCTTCTAAACATTATATGAAAGTTAAAAATGGCGCGGCTGCAGCGCCATAGTAGCGTCACTGCATCGCTTCTATAAGAGTCTAATTTAATGCTTTCTGTAGTGAAGTACTTAATAACCATAGATGATAAAAAAGACGACCTCGGTAGGGTGCTATTCCGTGCCGGATTTGCAGTCTTGGTCACCGTAGGCCCCAGGCTACATAGTCAATACCAGCATCCGTTCAGAAGTTTTTGAGTTTATCGAGATCAGACAGACAGACACACTTAGGGCAAATCTACCAGACGAAGGAACCCTTTTCAGATAGTGTAGATGAACACAATTTTGGCCATTGTTTTTCTGAGAATATATTCAATAAAATTTCATCAAGTTAGTCAATGTTGATTGATGTCAGCACAAATGATAAAACAGTTAATAATAAAAATCATCCTTTGCAGAACCGTCACCATGTGTTTTAATAGAGGAGTTCCTATCAGTGGATACTAAAAATGCATCCAATTCTAAGCCAGCGAGTGAAAGAATTGTGGATGTAGACAATCCACCTAGTCCGCCTGCAACCACACCATCCACTATACAGTTCACACGGAAACAACTAGCATTGAAAATACTGGCATTAAAAGTTGCTTCTACTTTGCATTGGAATTTAGGTATATTAATTATAAAGTTGTTGTTTTAGTGCCTTGCATTATAGTTTGAAAATGAAAGTAACCAAAAACAAGATAGAAGAAGGATAAACAGTAAATCATCACCTAAATTCATAAACCTTGTATGTCCATTAACATGAACTTTGCACAAAAAACAGAATTACTAGAAATAATTGTATGACAGTTTATCTATCTTATACCTTTATTTCATAACTAAAAAAGTGTAAAGGAGGCTTGAAGTGTAAAAAAGGAATTTTGTCCAAAACACTAAAACATAACCTCCTTTAAAATCCTGTCATGATCTTTTGCATCGGTTCCTGCAATTCAATTGCAATCATCATAGTACAGATATCACCCTACCCTACTATATCACCAAAGATGCTATTATTTTCTTTTTTGCATAACGTCTGGAGCTAATGAAGTACCAAATAGTATAGTCCCAAACATACACATCCTCATCATCTAACAATATCTGAAAAAATCCATCTTTCATGTCTAACATAGTAAACACCTCTTTCCCTGCTAAATTATTATAAATTTCTACTGGTGATAGTGCCTGATAATTTTCTTTCATTATACTTTCATTCTACTCTTTGGGATCTAAGCATAACCTCAATGACTCATCTAGCTTTTCTGCTATAACCAAATTATGGCACTAAGCTGTTGGGCCTTCTACTTTTTTTATAATTACCCTACTTTCATAGCTGTTTCAATTTTTTTAAAATATATTATAGACAGACGCTTGGCCACAATCTCACCTGATGGTAAGTGACAATGTGATCGAAAATGGGACGCGTTTGCCTAAAAAAATGCCTATTCACTCTAGCCTTGAATAGCCCCAAATTGTACTTTTCGAGAAATACAAATAGAGCATTCCATTCTTTTGCCGTACACATCAGACGAAGCAAAGTGCTTAGTGCGAATAGGTGGAATATTAACGACATAAGAATGGAGTGCTCCGGACCTTCTAGTCTACTAAAGGAGGAATAATGAGGGTGGAACTAAATTGAAAAGTTCCTGTGCACACTCCAACCTGCAGGAAACTGACAAGCAGGCCACTTTTTTGCGATGGTCGAGATTTTGTAACTTCAACTCCACAAGAGAATTGTTGTAAATAAATCTCTTTGCTTTTGGCTCCACTGAATCCAAGGCAGCTAACTGGTAATGGGCAGAGCCATCCCAAAGGTAGCAGCAATACTCCATATACGATCAAACTTGTGCTTTATACGGATTTAAAAGCTGTTCAGGTGTGAAGTACCGCCTGACCTTGTAAAGAATGCCTAGTTTTCTGGCAGCAGATTTTGCCAAGCACGAGATGTATCGCCCAAAGTTGAGGTTGGATGATAAGTCTAGACCAAGTAGCTCAAGGTGATCCCTTATCGGCACGGCACAGATAAAAGTCTTGGAAAGTCGGAGTAAGGTGTAGGGGACTCCGTTTTGATGTGAAAAGACACGCCTGTGTTTTAGCCGCATTAAACCTGACCCTGTTCGCATCTCCCCAGTCGGAAACCGCTTTCAGGCTCAGGTTCAACCAGGTGACCATCGACTCTCGTTTACACTGGATCTCTTCGCTGTTGTCTCGGGCGTCTGTCACATAACTCTCTACCACTGTGCTGTCGTCTGCGTACCCAAAGATACCGGGCATCATAAAGGAGGTCGTTGATATGCAGCAAGAATAGAGTGACGGAAAGGACAGATCCCTGAGGTACAGTGGCATTTATATCATGAGGAGCAGACGAGTAACTACACATCTACAACTACACGGATTGACCTATCCTTCAGAAAATCGCCTATCCACGTGCAAAATCGGGAACGGGAAGCTTGTTTAACAGGCTGTCATGCCAAACCCTATCAAAGGCCTTTAATATGTCAAGAGACACGGCAAGCGATTCACCGCGTTTTTCGACGGCCTCGCCCTATGTAGCATACACAAGAAGATTCGCAGTAGATCGACCACGACGAAAACCATACTGTTGATCACTGAGAAGATCGTTATCTTCGAGGTATCCAAGGAAACGGCTGTGCGATACGCGCTCTACAGTCTTACAGAGTATAGAGGTGATTGCGATAGGTCTATAATTTGATGGGTCGGCATGACTACGTTTCTTAGGTACAGGCTGTACATTTGCAAGCTTCCAAGTTTTCGGGACTTGTCCAGAACTCATAGAGAGGCGATACAGGCGAGTCAACACCGGAGACAACTCGGGTGCACAGTTCCGCAGGACAATCGCTGAAATTCCGTCAGGGCCACACTGGCTTTCTTGACGTCTAATTTGCGTAAAGTTTTCAACACCTCCTTTTGACGGATAGTGATCTCGGACATTTCCGAGTTACAGCGAGGTAGTGTAGGTGGTGTTTGCGAAGTAACGTTTAGTCGGGAGTTGGAAGCAAAAAGAGAGACAAAAAGATTGGTTTTGTCTTCAGCGGTGTGAGCCAGCGATCCATGAGCTCTCATTAAAGGCGGAAGGGATGACCTACAGAAATTCGCTTCGGCCGATTTAGCGAGCGACCAGAATGCTTTACTCCCTGATGGGTATGAAGTTAACCTGGCCCCAATACGACAAGTAAGGCCGAAGCGAGCTTTCCGTATCGCTTTTTTGCAGGATCTAGCGGCTTTATTAAAGGCTTTCTTCAGACGGAGGGTTTCCAGTGCTTTGCGATCTCGAGCATCAGCCCAAGCCTGGTACACAGATTGCTTTAGCATTTCCGCAGAAGCACACTCAGCGTTAAACCAAGGGCGAGCTTTGCCGCTGGAGGAGGCTTCGAAATACGGAATATAGTATTCCATAGCCCGAATAATCACGTCAGAGACGGCAGACGCGCAGCGCGTCGGATCGTCAGAAGAGAAGCACAGCTGCCGCCAAAGAAATGCCGCGTCGTATCCCAATCTGCTGACTTGTATTGCCACATCCTCCTAGTACCTCTCGTAGTGAGATCGAGTGGGGAGTAGACAGATACAGATTTCACCAGACAATGATCGGATGTCCCTAGTGGGGACGAGACCGATACTTGATAGCGGTCTGGATAGGTTGTCAGCAGAAGATCCAGGCAATTGGCTGTGTGATCGTCAACGTCCGGTACCCGGGTAGCGCGACTCACCATCTGGGTGAGGTCTAGCGATAGAGCACAAGCTCGCGTCTCTCTTCCAGCGTGATCGGTTAAATTTGTGCTCCAGAATGTAACCTAGGTAAGCCAGATACGCCGTGTCGGAAAGACATCTAATTTGGGTCTCCATGAGGAAGAGCATGTGAGGCCTTTCAGTCTCAAGATAGTGGTGGACAGATGAGAGATCGGAGAGCAGACCTCGGATGTTTGAGAGGTGCACTTTAAGTGAAAGGACGTGCATCCGCTGTTTAGTCTTCCTCAATTTCCTTGACCTTTTCATATTAGGGGTGGAGTGAAAGGGGAGAGCGAAGGCAGTTGTACGAGACACTACACTGAAAGTCAAGCGGCGCGTACCCTATAAGGTACGCCGATGGGAAACTAGATTGGAGCGCGGGGGGACGCTCGAATCCCCCCGGGAGTGGCCACCGGGTCCTTCCATCCAGTCGCCATCCGGCACGATGGAGCACCCCGGGATTTTTCGCGAATTGGCGGGACAGCCTTTCACTGGACGTTAATCAGCTAATTGGACCCCCTACTACCTGCTGTCGGCCAGCGTAGCTCCGTGCTTCAGATCCCGGTACCATCCGGGTCTAGGTTCCCAGCGCAACAACAAGGAAGCCCCGAGATCAACCAAATCTGTGCAGTACAACTGTACAGACCCTTCACTCTAGAGCGACTACTCTGGGCGTCAAGCCGGAACACAGCCATAGGTGTTTGGCGGCTAGGCTTCGCCCAGAGGGTGGTCACCAGTCACCAGTCACGACCAAAGTCTACCACCGGAATTTGTAGCTTTCAATTTATCACTAATTGCATGTGGCACTCTTATAGGGTTTATTACAGGCTGTGCAGTCTCTCTGAACTTAATCTTATACTTTCCTATACTTCTAAGCCTTTAAAAACATCAATATTATCTTTCACAGACTATTCATTATCTGGACTTAACTCCCCCTCGATTCTCCTCACTAAATTAAGCCTCATACATTCTTGTACATCTACGTCAATGACAGACAAACGAAAACATAAAGAGTTACAAAGTTTTCAAATGGCCAAGGAAATATTTACAGAAAAAAAGATCACATTCCTTATACTTGAATAAAACCTAGACGTAGTATTTTTATGTTTCAGATATATTTGAGACTAAACTTCCACCACAGATTCAACAGCAGTTGATGCAGGACCTAGTTTATATGGCTACCGATGCTGCATTTGATGTGCCACCACAGGTAGTTATAATTTAACATGTTGTTATTGTTCAGTGACTACACTTGGTAATTATGACTTTAACATTCCTTTATTGTATAATATTGTTGACTAGTGGTAAATTTATGTATGTGATAAGTATATTGTAATTATTCTTTACCTAAATACAAAAAACAAACAAATACTGAAGGGTTAAATTAAATAATGACCTTCTTAACATTTTATTGTAACTTCTTTATATTCTGTTTGAGATGCATACTGTTATGCAAAGCTAAAATTTTAAAATTTTTCAGGAAATACCACCAGAATTGCTTGCAAAACCACAAGTGCAATTTGCATTGACTCTTTATCACAGATGGATTCTCAGATTCCCCGTCAAGGCTGCACTTTATGCGAAATCAACTAAAATGCATTATATTCTTATGTATGTATATACCACCTGACATTCTGTCTCTTTGAAGCAGTTTTACTCTGCTTGATTAGCCATTACTCTTGTAATAAGAATGTTCTCTGTCCCCATTTGTTTAAAAGTTCTGGAAATATTGTATGCAACATAAGTAAAATGTAGTAAAATCTCCTGATGTTAAAGGCCATAACATAATTCTTCTCTACATATACGATACTAATCCTGTTCTTGAGACTTAGAGATTGCAGCAAGCTCATTTTTTTATTTTACAGGCCAGGTATGCAACCTGATAATGGTTATAATCCATTGAACCAAAACTTCGAAAAGATTCTTCACATGACTGAAGCTGCTCGTATACAAAGCATCAGGTTCCTAGAGGATATTCTATCTCAATATGAACAGCCATTAGGCAAACCAAGGAAGGACCCAAAGAAAATCAAAGTTCCTGTTATGGAAGCCTTTGTTCATCTTACAGAGGACTGTAATGACATGAATCATGATTGGGAAGCAGGTGATGTTGTAATTAGTCAATACGAACTTGCAATGCAAATCCATTATGATTTCTGCTACAATTACTTCTTTTATGCCCAACACGATTTTGCTAAGAAACACATTCTTGGGTGCAGGGAGAATTCCAATAAATTAGAAAAAGATATATCTTTTTATTATAATTCTTATAAAGAAATGCCTTGGGGCAATTTCCATTATGCTAGCATGGAAAAGGATGATATATTGGGATATATCAGGGCTCTTAACCTAGGCTCTGAGGTTCTCAATGAAGAGCCTTCCCTGCTACAAAAACTGCAAGAATCTATTGCAAACCATTACACCGGTATCATTGCAGTGTTACAAGCAGATAATTTGACGAGAGAAATACCAATGATACATAGACAAGTTGTTGAGTTGGATATTCAAGGATCCGCTTCTAGTGGTGCTTTCACTGTCGCTAGGGATCTTCTTAGCAGAGTGTCGGCTCTGAACGCCGTAAGATATGCTCTTGAAGGGGGTATACCTTCTACACATCCCGAGTTTCTGAATAAATTCAAGACTGTAGGAATTAAATTTTTTGATCTCCTTTTCTGGGCTCTTGCACCAGTTTTGATGTCAGACTTGTCGGAAAACGACTGGAACAATCTTAGAATGTTTTTCCTGCACTTGGCTACATCTCAATGTAGAGTACCTATTGACAGAATTGACGAGTACTTGAAGAAACATGTAGGTGAAAATGCAGATAAAATCCGTAAGAAGTTGATATCTGATGAATATTTGAACAAAATCCTTAATGATCCCATTAACAGCGATGATGAGAATATGGATATACCTCGAGAACTTTTGACTGATGAATGGGAATCACCGGATTTTGACTTGAAGACTGTACCGGAATTAGAAATGGGACGGCTTAAAAAACGTCTAATTGAAGCGTCTACAGCTGATGACGTACGTATGTGCCTTGTCAAGCTTGCTATGATGTCCCCATCGTCGCCGTTATGGAAGATAAATCCATCTTGGAAACCTGCAGGGGAACTAGCAAACGCCTTAGTCGCTCTACCAAGAGGATTCTTGCAGGATTTTGTCTACATTGTCTCTGGGGCGGCCAGAGCTCGTGCAGAAGCAGGTTGTGCACGTACGGCCTTAACACTATTATCAGTATTGGAAAGCGAAACACGGAACGAACTCGGTGGAGGCACAGATCCTGCCTTATACAGATTATGTCGTCTTTTAACCTGGGAAGTATTGTTATTACAAGTCAATGTGATGTTGAGCGAATGGCCACATCATCGATTAAATTTGACCGCTTTGGCGAACAAGTGTAAGGCGTGCATTGCGGCTGCAACTTCAGCAGATGGCATCGTCCCTCGACCACAGGTAAGCTTGCTTTTATAGTACATCTTGCGTAAACAGAGTATAATATACTTTAGAATCATTAGATAGTACGAATCTAATCACCGAAGTACATTCGGTATACCAATCAACACCACCAGCTTACATTGTTGTTAAGTGACGAAATTTAGTATTGGCTTAAAATTAAGTTGATTGTTCTTAGTAAAAACTCCAACATATTAAAATTCCTTTATCATTTTTTTGTAGAATGCATAAGATTGTTCTCCGAACCAACGTTCTGTTATGGGATCAAATATCTTGGGACACAGACTGTACTTTAATAGACAATACTAACGCTTTTTTATTAAATTGCCGAATAGTATCAAGAAAACAAAGCACTTGTAAAAGAGCCAACAATCTAAACCACTATTTCCAAAGATTTCAATAGTCAATTTATTAACTATAGTAATTTTTTTGCAAATGACTACTTTTAAATAAATTGGCTACAATTTAATAATGTTTCAGATAATAGAAGCCTGTTGGATATGCCTAGTGAACGCGTGTGAGTGGGACAACGTGACGCACACTGGTGGGCCAGGCGAGGCCGCTGCTGCTTTAGGTGCGGCTTGCTTTGAACTACAACGCGGGAAGGGCACTAGGAAATTCCCAAGAGTCTTGTGGGACTATGGTACGCTTATTTGAATTTACACTTATAACTGTTTCAATTGCACAAAAATTCCTAGCGAAATTAATTTACATTAAAAAAAACACGAATTTTTTTGAATACTTTTTCTTTTAAAATTGAAAATTAAAATTAATGTACAAATAGAGAAAGGTCACCCGTGCTCAGGAGTGGGACGTATAAATATATTGATAATGATGATGATGATATTTATACATGTGTTAATAACAATTTAATTGTGCCCATAAAGCTCATAAAGATGCCACAGTATCATTGCTGGTACAAGGTTATTTAACCCATTCGTGGACAGTAACAGCGTTTACAGTAAAATTAAATATTAGAATAATAATAATAATAATAATAATAACGCACACACTCAACATAGCCCCGCACTAGGGAAACCCTGTGTCGCGGGTGCCATGGACACACACACATAGACAACCACAAATTACATCCAAACTCACGAGAGAAATAAATGTAGGTCATACAAATATTTCGCCCGGCCCGGGAATCGAACCTGGGACCTCTGCGTGGCAGTCCGGCATGGTAACCGTTCGGCCACGGAGGCAGTTAAAATTAGAATGTTAGAATGATAGTACAGGGTTACCCCATTTCGCTAAATGGATCTCAAAAAAAAAACAAGAATGGGCTTTAGCGCGGGATACGACCAGTGTTAGAAGAAACAAACGGTTTAGAAACAATTTTCCCTAATTTCTTGTAGCCTTACTGGTGGAAAAAGACAGTGGAGATAGATAGTAATCAGAAATGGAATGAACGAGTGAGTGAAGTAATTGTATGAACTTAAGGGTTCACGCCTAGAATTCATAGTTCGTTTAAAATATGAAGAGATGACTTTCTAATTCATTGCTTTTCTAGTATTTTTTATTTATTGAATAAAGGTGATAAAAATACTGTCTTCCGAACAAAGTTTCTGTTTCTATTTAACGAAAGCAAATTTATAGAAGGGTAGGTATTACAAATTACTTGATATACAAATATTTAACTATAGTTTATTAATATTATTGCACTATTAGCTTGTTGTACAATTGCCTTGTGTTTTGTTACTCAAAGTATCGTTTCGTAAAAGTCGTATAATTGTGCGCGTTCGACCTTTAGGTATACTGAGAAACAAACAAAATATCATTTTTAATAGTATTACGTATTAATAGTATTATGGTTACACTTTGCGTTAAAACGTTACAACGAATAAACTTAAATTAAAATCACTTTTGTCTAGTAACTTCAGAAAGGTTAACTCCTAATATTATGGGCAAATGAAAATTGATTTACTGGCAACATTGATGTTTAAAATAAATTTATTTCATTTTTATTTACGACAATTTAAACAAACAAAAGCAAACTTACCTGTGGAAAGTAACCTCAGTAGTTCTATGATCATTTTCGAACCGAGAATTGCAAATTTTAATTACATATTTCACCATTTTTGATATTTTTCTGTCACGTCTCGGTGACATTGTACTCACTCGAATTCAAGATGGTGACTGATGTCACTGTTGCCTGTGGACAACAGTGCCGTCGGTACCGTTTGAAGGCGCAGATTGCGCATCTATTATTTACAAGTATCTTTGCTTGTGCGTGTGTGAAGTCCGATTCAAATTCGGGAAAATAAGAATATTGTTTGTATGTACATCTAGAGATAAAATGACACTTCGGACCCCTGAGAGCCTAATATGGGCTCTTATTTCCACGCAGTTTACGCCAAAAGTAAACTGCCTTGTAATTTCGTCTTATGAACTGGTAATACCAGCCATTCAGCGGTCAAGTGACACTAGGCTGTCTTCTGCCCGAAGTTTGGTACGCAATATCGTATTACACACGTTACTTTGACATTTTGTTCACGGTTGATCTGTCAAAAAGTAACAGCATTATGGTCTATCCACACATATCCGGGCCGTGCCCGGGACGTGGACGGGCCGTGCTCCGTCAGGGGCTCAAAAAAATATCGTTGCGTATATTTTATATGAACTCATCCGGTCCGGACACAGACATGTGTCCGCCAGGACGGGCCCGCAGTTCATACAAATTAGCACGCCCCGGTCACGTCCCGGGCACGGTCCTGATGAGTGTGGATAGTCCTTTATACCATTCAGTTTACACTGTCTTGGTGTAGCTTTTATTGAATTGTTTTGTGCATAACTGTTTAATAATTATTATAACTTTGAGTTTATATATTTTTAGGCAATCGTTTCGTCATGTGTGATGAATACGAAATGTTTGAGTGTTTCGAAAGTGATGCTTCACACGATAATAATATGGAAAAATCCAAAGAAGACAACTGCGACATCGCAGTGATCCGTTTGAAATGGATGCACAACAATTTAGGAAAAGATACCGGCTCAGCAAAGAATGGTCCACAATCTTTGCGATGAACTTAAACCGCAAATATCGAGGCCTACAAAATCCACCGATTTATTGGTTGAGACTAAGGTTATTTTACACTAAAGCCAAGTATAATTTCTTACATTTTAATTTATAGTCAAATATTCTTAAAATATTATTGACATGTTTTCAACAAACTACACAGTAAACATTTACCCGCGGAATTTCGTGGACGTTTGACGTCGTCGTTCGGAAACTGAGTTTGCGCTTTTCTTTTATTTACAAAACTTAAAATATGGTGTATTGATTTTATTTATATAGTGTCAATTATTATATTGTGTCTTTATTTATTTTCGTACATGTATATGTATATATGTATCTATTATCTATGTGTATATGTATCTATTATTTTTCTCTTAATACAAGTGACAAATATAACATCGTAATATTCATCCATGTTTTTGAATGTTACACTAAAAAGCACGGTCTAGTCAAGTCCCAGTCATAGACAAAATAACCAGCGAGAAGTGAGCGAAAAATATGTATGTCGTAATACGAATTTTATCCAGTCAGTTTTTGGGCGTAAAAAGAATTGCCTGGAACTTGCATGGTTTTTTTTAAAGTTCATAATATGCTCCCTGTGACATTTCGGGCCGTGGTTTCCCGAATTCGGAACTGATACGAATCGGATGTAGTGGAAATTGCACTGTATGCGTTTGGCTCTTATAGTGCAATTTCCAAATGCCATCTTTACTGCTTTTCCATAAAGAAGTATCGACAACATGCTGGCAAAATTCAATGATTTACATCATCATCATCATCATCATATCAGCCGGAAGACGTCCACTGCTGAACATAAGCCTCCCCCAAAGATTTCCAGGCCAGCCGATCAGACGCGATGATTTACATACGTTGAACATTTTATATTGATTTATACATGATTTTATACAGTCTGTCGTTATTGGAATTTGCCATGGAAAGCTAATACAAATTCTCTCTTTGTTGCAGCGTTATCGGTATTCATAATAACGTCAAACGCTCCCGTAAAACGCAACGCCAGTGGCATGCCATCTCACTCTCGCGAGGCATCAAACGCGGCTGCGGAAGCGAGAAGCAGCTTCAATTTATTTCTCGCCTCTTTGCGCGAACCACTGGCCATCAGTGTTATGTTCTCTTTACTAGCCAAGATACATAATTTGTTAATTGACGATAATTCACTAGAGCTAGTAGTGGAGTATACCAGCCTTTGGCCTGCGAGTATATCGAATTTGAACTCATATAATGTGAAATACGTGCTGGAGTCGTTGACTGATTTGTTAGAGAGGAGTTTGAAACTGTATCCCTATAACACGTCTTGGTGAGTTAATTTTACGAACTTAGTATTATCACTGACCAACAACCCAAGAAGACTGCTAATAACGGTACAAGACAGCGTAGTCGGGTATATAGTACTTTCTGGTACACCAGATGTTATGACGAGTACCAAATAGCTTTTTTTGTAACTAATTTGTTTTATATTGACAAGCTGCAATAAACTGCCTCCGTTGCCGATCGGTTACCATGCCGGACTGCCGCGCAGAGGTCTCAGGTTCGAGGCCCGGGCCGGGAGAAATATTTGTATGGCGTACATTTATTTCTCTAGTGAGTTTGGGTGTAATTTATTGGATATAATTTCTAGTGATAGCAAACAAATCACACAGTGCCAGTTTTTTTTATTTTGTTTAGGATTCCATATTAGGAAGCGTTAATTTATGAATTAGATTGTAACACACAATGCCATCTATTGACACGCATATTTGTCAAAGTTAAAAAAATAACTTTAGGTCATGGTCAGTATTAGAATAATATTTATTACAAAGAAAAAACTGGACTTTTTTATTTCATATTAAAGAGGAATTCATTGATATCCACGACCATTTACATAATATAAAATACTTCCAGAGATCAGCGTCATCTTGATATAAGACGGAATCTTGACCTTTTTCAGAGTTAGGGCGCGTTCAAATTAGCCGCTCTTAGACGCGCTGCAGCAGCGCGACTGTCGCGCGACTGCCGCGCGACTGCCGCGCGATTGCAGCGCTTCTAGAAATTGTTTGAAATTTGACTGTTCCGGGCTAATTTGAACGCGCCCTTACGATCTGTATTATGTAGTTAAGCAGTCTTCTTGAGCTGTTGGTCCATTGTATTATTGTTAAGTTGGTAATGATCTTTGATATGAGTGTCCCTGTTAGGTAGTCGTTGGTTAGAGTTCATCATTGTTTCGTATAAAAATCATAACATTATTTAGGCTATTGGATGGTATCCGGCAATTGTTAGGCTTTTTATATTTGACCAAGTTTTGTTTAATATTTGAATGTATAGCCATTGCGATAAAAGGATGATTAATAATAAATAAGACAGATATGTTCAGTTCTATTGTTGTATTATTACAATTTTAGATTATTTTTTTTATGAATTATCTTGAAAGCGTGGTTTTACATTTAAAAAAATATATTAAAAGTAAAACATAAAAAACTTAAAAATGTAGGGTGTCCGGCTAAATTGACTGGTCTGTCTGTCTATTCGATTTTAAGACCTACCAATATTGCATAAGGTGGTAACACGCCGATTTTGTTGGTAGTACTTTATAATCACCTGTATCTAATCTAACCATATTAATCTTAACCATTTTTTTTTATTTTTAATCTATAAATTTCCACCAGGCTGCGGCTTTATGGTGACGTCGAAATGGCATGTAGCCGCTGGGGGGCAGCACTGCGCCGCTACCTGTGCGCGCTAGCAGCTAACTCGTGGCACTTTGCAAAACGAGCGCCAGACGAGGGCAGCATAGCTCGCCGAGCGGCTCGATGCTGCCAAGCACTTGGTGCGCCTACACAGGCTGCTGCTTTATGCCAGCTCCCCGACGAACCGGATTACACTACTGCTTTCAAATGTCTTGCAGAAAAGGTACATAGGTATAAATTGTTATATTTGCATCCAATGACACTTCGTAACCTTTGATATAATAAACCCACATGTAATCATACGTTAGTAGCAGTTGAGCTCCATGTAAAAAGTACGTCTGAGGAAGCCACTGCCAGAGGTATGGACCTATTTCTGCCGCCAAACAGTAATGTGACTATTACTGCGTTCCGGTTTTGATGGGTAAGAAGGGTGCTAGTGAAATTACAGGCACATGAGACTTGTCAACTTAGTCTCAGTGCGATGGGCGCAGTGGCAGTGCCCGTCAGATCTTTGCGATTTGAAGCTCTGGGTGGATGCGAAGGTCCCGGGCTCGATTCCCGGTAGAATTAATTTGAGAAATGAACTTTTTTAAATAGGTTCTTGTCTTTTTCTGAATAGGTTCTTGTCCGATACTCTGGTACGGGGTCAAGAGCACATCAAGCTTCACACCTAAGATTTAAATCCAACTCTAAGCCGCTTACGATAAGAATGGTCCAAAATACAAAGTGTCAAGTCTGATGTGCTATTGACTGTACTTATAGTACAAGGAATTTCCTAGTTTGAGAGCATGCCATTGGTGTGGTTGTCTGTAACGAACAATACGAACTACGTGAAACAAATAAAATTCTATGTGCGAAATATTATAGCTCACCTGTTTTTTTTATAATTTCAAGCATATAAAAGTTATCTTGTAATTTCGTTGGTATAATCTTTAAACGTCACTCCTGAAAAGTTGACATTTTGCATATGTAGCTTTATTAGACAAAGGATGCGACTTGTTTGATTGATTATTAACCTACTTGAAAAAAGGAGGTTCTCAATTGACTCGACTGTATTTTTTATTTCTATATGTATATTACGCGATTAGGTACTCTGGCATTGGTGAACCGAGTTCGATGATTATTTTTTGTTGGAATTCCACGATCTTTTGAGGTCACTTTGTTTTCGTATTTAAAATTACCCGTTCCATTCTTTGTTATAGACCGGTAACGCAGCTGACTCGATGGACGCATACTACGGTTCTCTATGGGATGGTACTCTTCTCGAAGTGGCAGTAGCTCTGCATGCAAGAAGGGGTGAAGGCGGTCGTCGATCCCGCGCGGTCAAAGCCGCGGGGGCATTGGAACTTAATGCTAATAACAGTGAAGATATTCAGCGAGAAGCGGCTGCGACGAGACGGGCGAGATTATTGAGAGCGCTTACAAATGAATATGTTGCTTAATTTGCACATCATTAAATAATGAAATCAACTTACCTTCTGAAATTCCCGTCAAAAAGGACTTTTGCATGACATATGTGATTTTAGTCGATTTATGTAAGAGTAAATAATAAATAGTTTTAACATGGCAAAGATTTTATTTTATTATTTGAACTTATGCAATAAGCATTTTAATACATATAATAAACGAGTAACAAAATGACACTTTTCTTAGCAACAATATAATAGGCATAACATACAGAATCATTGAACTAATCCATTATAATTCGTGTAACAATAGACTAAAAGTGACTCAATAACATACATATTATATCAAAAACCATGTAGAACCTATAGTAGTTATTTTATAATATTATAAACAAACTACATAGCATGAATACATTTTTCGCCAAAAAATCTTTTTATTACAAATTAATAACCCATATTTACATGAATCGCACATTAGTTGCACTATTTAGTACTAAAATAATAAAAATACATTAGTTCAAATAGTCGTTTGGATGTTTTACGTTGCACCCATTGACTTGTTGCACCCATTAATTTAATAGAATAAAATTTATAGATGGCTGCCACTTTCAAAATACTGCAAAATATTTTTATTATACAGATGACCTACGGCTCTGAGGCATGGTCACTTACTATGGGCCTCATAAAAAAGCTCAAAGTCACTCAACGAGCTATGGAGCGAGCAATGATCGGCATTTCTCTACGTGGTCGAATCAGAAATGAGATCCGTAGAAGAACGAAAGTCTCCGACATAGCTCGAAGGATTAGCAATTTGAAGTGGCAGTGGGCAGGGCACATAGCTCGTAGAACTGACGGCCGTTGGGGCAGAAAGGTTCTTGAATGGAGACCACGAACCGGAAGGCGTTCAGTGGGACGGCCCCCTACTAGATGGACGGATGGCCTGGTAAAGGCGGCGGGTAACCGATGGATGCACGTTGCGTCCGATCGGCTGGTCTGGAAATCTTTGGGATAGGCCTATGTTCAGCAGTGGACGTCTTCCAGCTGACATGATGATTAATACGACTGCGAAAATAGCTAGACATAATATGTAACTTCTTAAAATGATCATGTTTTCTTCTTATTTTATATTAAAAAGAGTTGGGCAAAAATATCTAATATTTGTAATATTTACTTATTTGATATCATGATTTTTTAAGTATCATGACATTTATATATTTCTTGTGATAATACTCCAGTATTATATAGAAAGATTATTTTCTCGCTGCAGGGGGCCTACTCGCGTTCTCCGTCCAAAACATTTACTATCAAATAAGTAATACTCGGCCGAATTAAAAGAAGACAATGCGAATGAAGCTTCGTACTTGATATTGTCTTCTGTTGGTCGAGCATTTAAAAGAAGAAGAAGAAGAGTATTATTTATTTGACAGTAATTACTATATATAGCGGGAGTAGACCCCCTGACTCGGCCATAAATTATCGGAGAGGGACAGCGATATTGCGCACCCTTATTTTTATGTAGTTTGGTATTGTCATTGATACAAAGAGCGAACCGCACAACGAAAATTTCCTTCGGTCTGTCTGTCTGATGAGTTTGTTATTTATTTGTAAACAGGTGACAAAATGGATGCTGAACCTCTGAGACTAAAGGCCACAGCATTCCTGAACTATAATCAATACTCAAATCGGGGCAGTTTGCGGCTTATTTTTTTCAGCTCCGTTGGTTCCTAAATGGTAGCTACTCAACTGTAAAATCTTGTCTTGATTGTTGTTTACATCTGTGTTTACGTGAGTGAGGTTTTGGTTGTGCTTGAGTACTTATTATTAAGTTTGGATAGATAAATCCAATAGCCGATATTGTGGAGTATATACGGATGAAAGCCAATGCTACCCTGAGGGTCGAGCAGTTGGGGTCCCGCCACAATGTAAATTTTAATTTATTTGTGGTGAGAGTACCAACTCAACATCTGTCGACCTTCATGAAGAATGAGTTTTGGACGAAGGGTGTCATGTACCGAAGTTTCCGAGGCAGGCTATCGGACACCCACGTTGCGAAGCACATCGCAGACAATACGTGTAAATAATAATTAGTTTAATAACTAACTAATGTGTTTTCATTGTATTATTACGTATATTAGTCATAAGTCAATGATGTTAGTCTATAGGGTATGTATTTATGGGTCTTTGTAACCTGAATACAAATAAATAATTAAAATAAATAAGTACATTCCAGAATATTGATCCTGTGCTATCGACATATGATGATGATGATGATGAATACAAGACCCACAGACCACATAAGACCCGCACAATATGGAGAAACATAAATTTAGGCGCCGCCGCGTTGCGCAAACGTGTGTCTTATGTCGGATACAAGCCAGCAGCAACTAGAAGTAAACATTCTATAGAAAATTGAGCCATAGGGACGCGCGAAACGCGCAATGGCCGCGTCGGCGCAAGCACAAGCAGTGCGGGGAAGTGAGGAATCCATGTTTCTGTTCCGCTGTCACCCGCCGCCGTTATATAGCAAGACTGATGGCAGTTTTCAGTCACATATTCCGCGCGGATCATCTGCGCAGTCCATAAGCGCAATTATAACACAAGCCTAAATAGAATATAAAAATACAAGCATTTTTTTTAATTAGCGCGATTCATTTTTACTTCTTATAAGTGCCAAGATATTTTTGACAAGAAGGACAATAGTGGTCAGAGTTCTTCGTCGATTCCATGCAGTATGGGATGCAACAGCAACAACTGAAAATGATATGTAGTTTTAGGCCACTCATTAGAGTAAGTACCACTGGTGGGAAGGAGTTTAATTAATTATTAATACAATGATTGAACACAAACAAAAATTCCTTCGATCTAACAGGACTCCCTGCATCTGGGGCAACCGCTGTTCTGAGCTAGCAGCAGATTTGTTACAGATCTGTTTATTTTTAAGGCCGTTTTTATGCCGTAGCGCTACCTGAGAGAAATCTGTGAAAGTTTTTCTTCTCTCGACCAGGTACCTTTCTGCTCTGGCCACACGGAAGCGGGAGCGTGAGCCTTCCAGTCGCGAGAATTTTTGTAATGTTTGAGTTCTTGTTAACCCTGCCACATTGAAACCGTCGGCGGCGGGGCGGGCGCGGTCCGGGGCCGAACGCTGTTACGACTGACTATGACAAACAGGCGGACCGGGTGCGAGCCGGGCTGATTGTATTCCAATGAGTTCTTTTGCAACCGTCCACACACAGTGGTAACAGCGGGGCGCGGTTAGGAGCTTGGACGTTGTATTTTTTTACAACTCTTGAGTATGTTATAATTCAGTTGGAATATGAATTGGACCGAAATTTCTTTTGCCTTACTTCCGTAGCGCTAATAAAAGCAGAAAATGTTCTTGATTTTTATCCGACAGCGATGTGGTGCTATCTTTATAATATGTGTAGAAAATGAAACTTGACTGCGTGGGTGCCACACTATGGGTGCCGCTATTCTGCCGCGAACTACGCTTGGAACTGCTGTGTGGCATGCCCCGGTACGCATTTGCTTCCCGCATGTTCGCCCCCGGACCACTTTTCCCGCTGCATCGCTGTGTGGCCTGAGCTACATCTACTCTTAGCCTGACAAGAGGTGTCGCTTTATGAATTGTAATGTTAATTTTATTGAATACTACGATGTTTTACTATCATGATATTCATTTATTATTATAAAGTTTTATCACAAAAAAAATGATATTTTTTATGTGAAATTTACTCCACTAGTTTGTTATAATTATTAATACACAGAAAAAATTCCTTCGATCCGGCCGGATTCGAACCGACGGTTTCTAGCATACTGTGTCAGACACTATACCAACTAAGCCACGGAACGAACCAGCAGACCTCACGATTTTTTCTGTGTTTGTTGTCATGTCTTTATTTCGTCGTGTATTTGGTTTTCAAAGTTTTTTGGTACTTGGTTTGGCTAAAAAGTCGTTGAAAAACCAAATACAAAAGCACGACAACAAGCACGTAGAAAAATTCGAGTGTTCAATCTGTGTATTAATAATTACAACAAACTAGTGGAAAAAAATTTTAGCTTTAGGACGTCGCGCTGCCAAGCACGAACGTCACGTCCCTAAGTAAATTCTGCAACACTTACATAATATACACGTAAATTTTTTCACGTCGTTTCTCTTCACTGTTACAACGAGACCTAAAAATCGGTGTACTTAAATAACAAAATTATTTTTTATTATATTCTTAAAAAGCCCAATTAAACTAAAGGAATTAAGTTTATTTTGACAGATTTTAAGAATATTCGACGGCCTCCGTTGTCGTGTTGCTTGCACTGCGGTTTTCAATTCAAGATGTCGCTATCTCTGAGGTCCCGCGGTCGATGCCCGATTGTCTCGGGTCTGGATGTTTGTGGTACACTCGTTGTTTTCGATTTTCATGACACAATTGCTTTAGTTGCTTACTTTGAAATCAGACCATCGTATGTGATGTTGTTTAATATATATTATTTATTTATTTAAATAAATGTTAGCATTTCGAAAATATCTTTATAATATTGTACATTAATACAATGTGTTGATTGCATTCTCGCCATATTTACAAGGTCATTCTACACTCGCGAGCAAAAAAATGGAATCACCCCCTTGCGCTATACAAATACAACGATTGCCAATGATACAATATTTACAGTTGAATGTTTATGATCTCGTTTGAAAGCCTATACTTTTAGCTTTAAATTGAGGGTAAACAGAAAAAAATCGGCGCCGTAGTTTTGTGCTATCAGTCATAATTTCGAACAAAACAAAGTGTTAGCTTGTTAAGTAAGGTACGAATTGGGAATATTGTCATCCGATACAAACATCCAGTGTCAGAATTTCTTTATCAGTGCATTGTTCAAAGTTGGTTGGTGGTAATCTTGAATTACCTAAAGTGCTGGAAAAAATGGACACCACGCCTGTAGAAGCTGCTCAAATTGTTACAATGCTACGACAAGGGATGAGTCAACGTGCTGTGGCTCGTCACCTTCGTTTAAGCCAGTCCTGTGTGTCAAAAATCTAGAGAAGGTTCAGGGAAACTGGAGAGTTCGTGCGAAGACCAGGATCTGGGCGGCGCCGGTGTACTTCTGAAAGAGATGACAGATTTATCGTAACGACTTCTCTCCGAAACCGTCATCTGACTGGTGTAGACGTCCAACAGGAGCTAAGACAGGTACGAGGGACAGCCGCCAGTGAATGGACAGTTAGGAGAAGACTCAAAGAAGCTAACCTTACCCCGAAACGTCCTGCTACAGGACCGAAATTAACTCCAAGGCACCGACAAGCACGATTACGATTTGCTCAGGCGCACTACGATTGGGAAGTCGAGCAATGGAGAAGAGTTATGTTCTCGGATGAGTGTAGGATGTGCCTGCACGGAAGTGATCGTAGAGGGAGAGTATACAGACGACCTGGTGAACGATTTGCTCAGTGCTGCTTTGCCGAAACCGTGGCTTATGGGGGTGGTTCGTGTATGATGTGGGCAGGCATTTCTATGGAAGGAAAAACTGGACTGGTTTTTGTGCCTAGTGGTGGTCGGGGAGGAGGCCTAACCGCGGATCGATATGTATCAGATATTCTGCAGAGTCATTCCTTATGCTGGGTTTATTGGCGAAAATTTCATGTTGATGCATGATAACGCTCGGTGCCACACTGCACGAGAAACGGTTGAGTTCCTAAGGGAAGTCGGTATCGCGACGATGGACTGGCCAGCTCTAAGCCCGGACTTGAACCCTATAGAGCATTTATGGGATGAGCTCAAACGAAGGGTTCGAGCACGAAATCCAGCTCCTGAAACAATCAATGAGCTGAAAATGGCGCTGGTAGAGGAATGGGAGGAAATACCGCAAGAAACAGTCAAAAAACTCATCAGGTCCATGAGAAACCGTTTACAAGCAGTAATAAGGGCTAGAGGAGGAAATACAAAATACTGAAACAATAACTTATGCTTGATTTTGTTTGAAATGTTCAATTTTTCAGCTAAGCTCAATTTTATTTTTCGCCCGATTTTCTTTGCTGTCTTAAATAAAGATGATTTGCTCCTGAAATACGGAAATGAATTTTTTGTTTCTACCCTTAATTTAAAGCTAAAAGTATAGGCTTTCAAACGAGACCATAAACATTTAACTGTAAATATTGTATCATTGGCAATCGTTGTATTTGTATAGCGCAAGGGGGTGAGTCCATTTTTTTGCTCGCGAGTGTATATCCAAAACTGAACCCAAATAAATAAAGCGAAAAAAAAAATCCTAAATTCTTATTTTTTATTTAATTGCGGTGCCATGCTTGATCCAAAGGTCATTGATTTGCACTACACATGTCACAGGTACCGGCAACCATTTGAATAATGACTTATGCGCAGAAAATATGCATTTTAGATCTATTTGATGGTAGGGACGGGAGGAGTATCGTTTCGAGCGCGTGATTTTTAGATCATCAGTCGACCTTGCGTATTGCGTCTACGTTCCGTTGACATCGCGCATACGTTCTAGTTTCTCACGAAATGCGACGTGGTTTGGTATGTAAAAAATAAGAGCTAGGTACTTCTAGCAGTACTTTCATGTAACCTAAAGTTGCTAAGTACCAAATCTAATTTACAAAAAATCTTTTTTTCAGTCAACTTTTCTAACTAATGTAAACAATTAGTTAATTACAACAATACCAGTACATAAACATAATTTAAAAAATAGGTAAATAAGCGATCGAGAAAGATTACGTATCGCTCGGTGAAGCGAGTGGTCACTGTCCTCCGCGGTGAATACACTTGGGGACAATTTTACAAAACTTTACTAGATAAAATTAGCCAGAATATTGAACAGAATATTTTTTAAATATATTTAGATGATTTAGAATTATTTATATTATTATTTTTTTAAATATGGCGAGATTGCAAATCAACACACTGTATTAGTAATTTGTTTGCGTAAATTTGTGTATTTTACTATACAGTAATTGTACTGTCTAGCAAAATACATTTAAATAATATTAGGAAACGGAAGTTGTGATTATTATACGCGGGCTCTAACCTGATTGATATCAAGAGGGCTTAAAAGTGGGAAACGGCACGTGCTCCACACAGATTATTACTAAAAACACGAAGGCTGTAATCATTATATGCTAATAATCATTAAAATCATCATACAAAAGAAGATTCAAATACAAACCATGCCAAAGTACAGAGAATCGCAGTAACATGTGTCCGACTCGTAACGGTATGACGCACTTCCGTCTTTACAGACGCTTTACAAAATGGACATGTCGTTACAGTGTTGTCTGGGCCCAAAAGCACAATCTGGAACGATATATGTATAAGGTCATTGACTTACCAACCAATATAAGGTGCATATGACTCATTCTGCGATAAACCGATTTTTTTTTCCGTAAATATTTAAATTCCGATTCCGATTTATTTTAATATTCACGAATGCGTTATAGATATTTATTGTGCTATTATGTAGACACGTCTATAATGTTAACCATAATGGTGTGTGAAGTTGGTATTTACTGTGTGATATAGATAAGTACCTAACGGTAGGTTTATTCCTTTAGGACCTTTTACATTAAATTTGAACAAAGTATGACTGATGTACCGATATATAGATAACACGAATGATTTAAAATATTAGAAACTAAATATAATTGGAAACACTACACTACACAAAAAAATTTTCACTAACCGGAGGTGGAACAACGACAGCTGTTGTCTGCTGCGATATTGGCCCAAAGCCAGTGCCATAATTTTCCTTTACCTGCTGTAAAAAAAAGCAATTTAAAAAAACACTGTTGCAATGACGCATGATACTGGTGTAAGTACTAGGACTTCTGTTGAATTCTGTTTGAACGTTTTTAAGTCTAATTTTCATATTCAAATTATGTATGTATGTAAATAACTACGCTGCTGTCCTTAGCATAAACAATTTATTCGATATTTTTAGCGAAACGGTTACCAAAATATCTGGAATCAGCAAAACAATATCTACAACCTGCTATAAGCGGTTTGTATATCATTTAGCATCAGTTTTTTTTTGTTAGATAATCAGCAAAATCGGCGAAACTGTTATTTTTCAAAGAAAAAGTAAGTAGAAATAAAATACGACTAACTTACGACGTACGTACATTAGACTATTATAAAAAGTAATTGCTAATTTTTAAATATTTTGCATTTTCTTTATCGGCTTCTTTTTGTTTATTGGCGGTGAATTTTAAGTATTTCGCCATTATCGATTTCTCCGCTCAGTAATCTAAAAACGTATTGTAAAAATAATACAAACAATATGGCGATCACCGTCAATGTCCACTTAAGACCTCATAATTCTATATAATCTTCCGACATCTTGTCCAAAGCGAAAAGTAATAAACAAAGGAGGTGACGCTCTTCAAAACAATCATTAACAGCGAGTGCGTCACAATAGTGGCCAATATTGTATTTATATTGGAAATAGTCAAAAGAGATTACTTTAAAGCCAGCACCCGTATATTAAATCCTATATCAAATATCAAGGATAGAGGCTCTAAACCACTGCATCATCATGCAATACTTAGGTGTAGTGTGTATAATACTTTTGATAACGGGACAAAACATTTATATGAATAATAGAATTGTAGTTGACTGCTAAGTATGTGTTAATTGTGTTGGATATACTTCAATAAGTAATCTGAGATACTACGCACTGTACGTTGTAATATGAAACTATATACTTACCAAATTCTCCTTATGATTCAGATGAAAGGATTCCTGCGGCATTTTATACCAATCGGCTATCACAAAGAACTACAATCTTAGATAAAATGACCTAATTTTTAAGGCGTTTCCCCATACAAGTAACCTTGATCATTCATCCCCTTTTTGCCGCTCCACCCCTCTACAATATTTCGTAGAAACCTACTAGCGTCATCTAGGGAGTGACGTAATCATTACAAACTTATAAATGACATACTTATACATGCAGAAGTTCTTATTTCGTTGTTCGATCTCATGGTCTTCCTGATGGTAGCTATTTTTAAAAGTAATCGAGACTCGGCATTCAAATTAATTGAAATTCGCAGATTATTCTTAAGTATTCCAAATAGTTTTTTTTATTAAAAAAGTCCCGCGTATTAATTGGATCTCACTAATATCTTGCATACGATATCATTCCTCATAAATTATAAACTAATAAGTTCATAATTTGTAATAGTTTTGTGTTTTTAAATAATTTTTAATAGAAACATCAGATATAGAAACTTGTTCTTAGTCTTTTTTAGTCAAAAACTCTTTCTTAGTATCGTATCTCTTCTAGGAGATTCTTGACGACCCCCTCTAAAAGCGACCATTTTCTAAATTGATCCAGAATATTCGTAAGTTCAGATAATGGTAATCGACTTCACATGACTTAAAATATATCTTATGTAGCTTGCCAAATGCATCTTAACAAGCAGCTCATCGACTTGAATGTTCACAATTATGTCACTATCTTCAAAGAAAAATGCCCTACTGAATAAACGCGTATATACGTTATAAAAATATTTATAGATAATGCACGTTTATTCGGTGGGGTCATTAATTTCCTTTTCAATCATACCTGTTTCCAACAAAGCAGTATGCAAGTAGCAAAAACATGCGCGGTGTAATTATATATACAAAGATAAAATCAATCATTCCAATTCAGGTCAGTAGTAACACAGATTAGGTGGAACTATTGTTTTCGCATCTTCTAATTGCCAATTTTCCCGTGTAATTCGCGAAATAGGTCAAACCCCACGTCAAAACAGAATTCGATTTTTAACTGGAACGTTATATTTTATTGAATTGTTAAAGATTGCTGGAATACAATTGGATTTAAATAAAAACCATAAAAACGAATGAGAAAGATGTAGGTAGTAGAACAGATGACATACATATCTATTAATGGAGCGTCTGTAAAGATAGTTCGTTACCTCAACACAGCACCCTGGTGGCGCTGCTGTACCGAATAATAATAGTGATGCGCGTCGCGCCTGTTTTGCTGCGTTTTGTATGCTTTGTTATAAAAATTGAACTGTTTATATCATAGTGATGACCTGTGTGATTTATATATATTTCATAGTTATGATGTCAAGTTACTAAAAAGGTTTGTAGTTACGTAAATGAAAGAGAATACCATACTTTCATTTACATATCATCTGTTTATTAGTAATGAAAGAAGCTACTGTCGTTCCGTTTGGAAGAAGAAACGTTGAGAAAAACTGTCAGCAACATATCTTTTGATTCTAAGTAGTGAATAAATATAATCGAAATCAATTTTTGAACAACTCTATCTGATCTTTTATTTTCATCCAAACAATGCTTGTCTGAGGTAATAGGAAAACATTCGAATATGCCAAATCTATAAGAGTTCATATTAAACTGTTAACCAAGCCACACCTTGCTCCAGGTCAATCTTCACATGCTCAACGTCATCACCGCAATCGTCGACATCTCACTAACTCTTTCTCTTTAGTTTGGTTTGATTTTTGGTTTCAAAATGGCCACCGTAAATTTAAAACGATTTCCTGCAAAAAAATGTCATGTATTGAAGAATAATTACAATTTAAGATGTGGCAGTTGGCCAATTAGACGCTTTGGCCTGTCCCGAGGGACGAACAATTTATCACTCTTTTTCTTTACTAATAATAATAATAAAGCACACACTCAACATAGCCCCGCACTAGGGTAACCCTGTGTCGCGGGTGCCATGGATACACACATAGACAACCACAAATTACACCCAAACTCACGAGAGAAATAAATGTAGGCCATACAAGTATTTCTCCCGACTCGGGAATCGAGACTGGGACCTCTGCGTGGCAATTCGGCATGGTAACCGTTTTGGCCACGGAGGCAGTTAATAAAAATAAATAAAGTCAATAGGTATATCTACTTTCCGAGATTACAAATATGAATGAGCCAGTGTGTTCAAGATACAGGTTTAGTACCACTATCGGGACAGGCATGTTTCAAACACAATCTATCTATTTTGTAATATTATAATTAATGAGTAAGTTAACAAAAATTATAGAAATTGTCTCGTTATTATTAAATTGACAAGATATTACATGTGTAGGTGTGAAGTAAAAACCAAATAGTAATTTTTACTACAGAGCGTTTTAAAGAGTTCTTAATTAGGCGTTTAAAATCAATATTAAGGTCAAATATATGTTATTTTTAATACTAAAACAATGTTTGTAAATTCCAAAATATAGGTCTTGTATCTCTCGCCTACAGATTAGAAATCCGACACCATAGGAGATACCATGGAAACTGTCTTAGAAAACATTAAGTTTTTTTGGAAAAACAATTACATAGTCAATTTTTGGTCCACAAAAATTAATAAAATTTAAATTTTTTTTGTGCTGAGCGACTCAGTTTCATGTAAGGATTATTTCATTGTACTGGAAGAAAAAATCGGGACAGCAGAAGTTGGTCAAATTTAATAAAACGCTTATTGACTTTGTATGAAAGAAAACTAGAAAGAAAAAAAATTAGATAATGCGAAATTATCCTCTCCTATTTAAGCATAAAAAGTTATGGATTCACCTCACTCCTGAAAAGTTGTCATTTTGCAGATGTAGCGTTATTTTTTTTACTTGTCACATGTTCACGCTAAGCTAGAGAAAAGGTAGTATAAATGATATTTATGTTTAAAATTACTCGTTCCATTCTTTGTTAAAGGCCCGTAATGCAGCTGACTCGATGGACGCATACTGCAGTACTCTCTGGGATGGTTCTCTCCTCGAAGTGGCAGTAACTCTACATGCAAGAAGGGGTGAAGGCGGCCGCTGTCGTCGGGCTCGGGTATTGGAACTTAATGCTAATAACAGTGAAGATATATAGCGACAAGCGGCGGTGACTTTGACGAGCGGGATTGTTAAAAGTGCTTACGAATGAGCACGTTGCTTAACTTGCACAAAATTGTGTAACAAAATCAATAGACCTTCTGACTCCCGTAACAAGGCACCTTTGCTTAACTTATGTGATTGTAGTCGACTTTTTTTGTAATACCAAGTGACGGGACGAACAAGTCGTGCATGTGATGGTAAGCATGGAGTACTGTTCGCACCTTTGGGACGGCTCTGCCAAGTACTTGCTCGATGCCCTAGATGGACTGCAGCGCTACGCCTTCCGTGTTGTCAACGATCCTCATGTAACTGAGCATGCGGAGTCGTTACAGCTTCGCAGAGATATAGCGTCTCTTAGCGTATTCTATCGCCTGTACCACGGTGAGTGCTCTGAAGAGTTATTCAACCTTATCCCTTCCTCTCCTTTCCATCAGCGGACCACCCGTGCCGGACTGCGTTGCCACAGATGGACGGTCAGTTCAATACCGTCCCGCACTAAAAAGTTTGGCAATTCGTTCTTATGCCGAACCATCAAATTGTGGAACCAACTCCCGGCGCATGTATTCCCTCCCCTCTATAACATCGGGTCCTTCAAACGTAGTGTGAAGAAGCATTTGGCCAGACCGGCAAAATGATAGTGACGGAGTGAAGATATTTGTGTTTTCCATCCGTTACTCTCATCTCTGGACTGTATTCGCACTTTCCATCAGGCGCGGTGCAGTCATTTTGCCGAGTCACAATAAAAAAAAAAAAAAAAAAAAAAGCTTTACGCCTGTCCATAACAGTTGCAGTACCACTCAGTGCTTTAAATCACAAAGATCTGAGGCTGCCACTGCTCCCGTCGCCCTGAGACATAAGTTGACAAGTCCCATGTGTCTGTAATTTCACCAACGCCCTTGTCATTCAAAACTGGAACATAGTAATGCTTATATTACTGCTTGCCGTCAGATATTGGTAAGGTAACTTCCCTGGACGAACTCTTTCACAAGAAGCTCTACTGCTACTATACTTACTTAACTTATGTAAGTCTAAATAATAGACAATTTTAAGATGGCAAACACTTTATTTCTTAATATGAACTTAGTCAATAAACACCTTAATTTAATATGGAAATAGCAATATGATAACTTTCTTAGTAGAGATGGGAAAAATGGCTTATTCTTTAAACGTTAAAACGTTGTGCTTTTTTCAAAAAAGTGTGCTTTTCTAAACGCTTTTCACTTAAACACTTCTTAGGGTCGTATTCTAGAACTCTACTCAATGCTCAAGTCAGGACTTGAGCAGAGTTGAGTATGATTTCAAGCACTTTAAATACGACACTAATGTTGCCATTTTCGGACTTGAATATGATTTTCAGTGCTCACTGCAGTACTCAAGTCCTGACTTGAGCATTGAGTAGAGTTCTGAAATACGACCCTTAGTTTGACTCGTACAAAATCGTTTAGAAAAACGTTTAAGCGCATAGACAATTATGTTAAAAAAAAGCTTGCAACATTACCAACAATAGCGAAAAGCAAGAGTAGACCACTAAAGGTTTTAAGATAAGTAAATTTATTTGTAATACACTAATTTTACTTTTATTGATAAAATTATTATTCACATTGACGAATTCATTTGTTTATGAAACATAGATGGCGGGTCTTGAAACATACGCACGTTGTTAATACATACGCTTAAATTGAAAAGCGTGTTTATGTGCTTATTTTAAAAAGCAAACATTTTATATGATTTTCGTTTAAACACCCACCACTATTTCTTAGTAATAAACTTGCTTTTTCGTGTAAATTAAATCATGGCGATAGATTTCAAAAAGATGAGTGCAAAATCATACAATTACTTTATTGACAAAATCATGTACTCGTATACTTATAACAATTTCAGACATATCAGCATTACTAATAAGCATTTTTCAGCAAAAAACAAAGCAAATCTTTTATCAATAATTAAGTAACCATTACTTACATTAATGGCACAATCATATATTAATTTGCTACTAAAATAATAAAACTATTTTTTCGAATTGTCATTTTGATGTTTACCGTTCCAACAATTGTAACGTGCTAATTTGTATTAAAATTTTACAAATGGCTGCCCCTTTAAAAATATAACGAGATCAAATTTGTAACTTGTACAACTATTCTAACTATTGTAACTTGTGCAATTTGTAGACTAATTTTTTCTTTGTTTAAATGAATATCATTTTTTATTTGTTTATAATAATTGTCTTCATTAAAGATTCTTCTCATCTTTAGATTTTAAGCATGCTAATGAAAATTAAGAATGACAGAGGAATTTTTCTTAGCTTGATATTTGGCCTATTGTATATTATATATCTTTCTACTGGATTTTAAATCATGTAACGGTCTTTGTAATAAATTTGGCTAATTGGCTTACTGCATATATCAACCTTTTTATTAATTCATTACACAGTCGCCTCTTCACCTTTTACTTTTTTTTACTGAGAAACCCATGCTTCTGGATATATTCCACAAGTAGAAATGCCGTGGGTGCATTCGTAGCATTGTTTTTTTTTTCCTTTAAAATGATCTACTAGCCCGATCTCTTTACCATTTTTCCGCAAGGCTTTGAAATTATATTTCGTCAGCTAAAAAACTTCAATGCATATTAGCAAATATTCAACATAAAAATTAAAATTTGTAAATTTGTAAGTGAGAGGTAAAGTATATCAAAATCACGCAATGGTAAAAGACATTAAATCCTACCGTCGTTTGCTTTTTATTTAACATTTTTTATTTGCCTCATTCACTTTAAAACGCTCTGTAGTAAAAATTACTATTTGGCATTAAAGTTTTTTACGTCTCACGTACAGAAATCTTGTCTAAAACTAAAAAACAAAATAGAAATTTGTATTATTTGTGTCCTTTTAAACCTTAATTCGTGATTTTGACTTGAAATCTTGGTATACGATAATGTAATCATTCACTGTCTTTGAGATCTAAAAGCAAACAACATACAGCAGCAGAACAACGCATTTGCATTTCGGTAACTTTCGAGAAAATCACATATAAAGGTTGTTCTTTTTTTAAAAAGTCAATTACGCTGATTTTGCTTAACAATACAGCTGAAATAAAATAAATCCGTATAAAGCGGGTTGTAGATCTCGTTTCACTTGTTCCAGATATGTTGATAACTGATTTTCGTATTTATTCACGTTTTTTTTGTGAAATAACTCCACTAGTTTTGTTGTGATTATGAATACAAAGTTCGAACTGGATATGAGCGCCGATAATTGACCAACCGGCGGCGGCGGCGTTTTGGTGTTTATTTTTACAAAAACCGTCATACAAATACCTTTTCAAAGGAAAAAATAAAATAACGTGTTTTCTATAGTAATCAAATTTTTATCAGCACGCGCACGCTTCCGTATTGTGTATGCGTAGTGAAAATGGCGACGTCGGAAATTGACAAATTAATGTTTTAAACAAAACATCTTCGGATATAAAGTCACAAGTGTTATCTTAGAAATGTGAATTTCTGGAAAAAATATACGAAAGCGTGCGCGTGCGTACGATTGGAGCGCCTGATCGAACGAACTTGAACAGAACTTAACGGCGCGCCGATTGCATTTGACGGCGGCGGCGCGGCGCGGGGCGCCGACAAACGCGGCGCTCATATCCAGTTCGAACACACAGAAACATTTTTTTTTTCGTCGTGCCGGTGGGACATAGAGATATGGATAGATAGAGTATTTGAATAAAAGTTACGTAATAATCAAACCAGCTTAAATTTCCATGAGTACACTCGTGTACTCGTGTGAGATGCGACATTGATAATAATATCCATATATCCGCGTAAGAGAGATGGTATCTAAAATTTTCCTGATGACTTATGTAGTAGAATGATAAACAATGACTTTAGTTAAGCTAACAATATTATCCTGCTGACTAGTCGTGACACAGTGACTGATATGACAAAGTCTATTAATACATAATAAGTATGCAAGTTTATTAACTCAAAATCTCTTTTACAGCAAGCAGTGCAAGGGAAACGATTTACAAAAACAACTTTAACACTTAAGGTGAGTATCCATTAGATTCTCGCAACAACTGTGCTCCGCGTATTTTTCATTTCGCGCATTCCCATTATGTCGTAACGTTTTATTTATCGTTGGACGACTGTCGCGTCTAGCCTGTTCCCATATGACGACTATCTGTCATGACTGTGTCGTGGACGTTTATTTTGTCGTTGAACGACTGTCGTGTCTAGCTGTTCCCACTAGATCGTGACGACAATTTATCTGTTCACGGCAGCCGCCTTGTCGTTTGCACGACAGAATCGTTTGAAGCTGTGACTATCTCTCGTCACATTTTTATCGTGACATTTTATTTATCGTCAGACGACTGTCGTTCTAGTTCTTCCCATTGTCACGACAGTCTATGGCCGTAACATCAAAAAAGCCGTGAACGACAGTTAATCGTATTGTTCCATATGTGAACAACTTAATTTAAATGTACAAGTCACGACACTAAACTGCACGACTATCTGTCGACACAACATAATGGGAACACGCCCTTATCCCCTTATCGGTTTTTGCTCGAACACAAAGCGGAACGCAGTGTGTTCGTGGACGCGAGCGAAGGCGAGTGAAACAGGACGTTTTAGCAGAGTCGATGCGCGAACCTAATGGAGTACTCGGTTTTTTTTTGTAGTGATGCGTGTATTGTCTTCATTTAAACGGTTACAAATACGCGGAACAGAGTTGCTGCGCAAACCTAATGGATACCCGCCTTAAGATCGAATACAAAATCTTAAATTATAACATCTAATATTTCTTTGGCCCGCGTTGTTTATGTACAGTTATTTGTAAAATACTAACTTAGCAGGACTCCTGATATCATAAACAACAACTTTGTTACTTGACTTTTTACAAATTATAATAAATTTACTAAAAATGAACTTTTGTTATTGTTGTAGAATCTAACACTTTTTGAATCTGAATTTGGTAGTACTAAATAAAACGTAATTCGCTTGTGATTGTTTATTTCACAAAGGGAAAAGACTCGATACAAAAGATTCCGCTCCTATTTATATAAATTTCTTCCCGCCAAAACCGCCAAACATCATCAAGGAATAGCTGTTTTGGCGGTATTGGCTATGACCAACAATAATACCGAAAGATGACAACAGATGGCAGATTACTAGCAAAGCCTATAGTTACGACACAGTCTATGGCATTAAAAAATATTAATTGGCAACACTGATATAAAAGTAAAACGTCATCTGCAATTCAAATTTCTCGACAATAACTAACACTCGTTAACAAAAGAAAGTGCTAGAGTAGTTTCGAATTACTACTGTTAGGTTGCAACCACGATACAATAATCATGCAACCATGATACAATATCATATGATCAATGATCGATCGATCATCGAGTATGATACAATGTACACTGTAGTATGCAAAATACGAATCATGGTTCCAAACGAACAGTAGTAACTCGTAATTACTCTAACGCTTTCTTTTGTTAACGTCCAAAAGTAAAATCTGAAGAATTATTTAAGGGATGGAAAAAAAGTTGTTGCTTATGTTAGTAATCCTGAAAGGTTGTTAGTATATTACAAATAACCCTATATGTAAGCGGAGTGTGTGCATATCCATTGTGTGTATGGTCATAGTCCTCGTATCAGCGTTGCGATTATCAGGAGTTGACAATGAACAGATACATGTAGACAGGATATTGAGCAGTTGATACATTGTGCAAGTATATGTACAGCAGTACTTATACTGACCAGGCCAACTTGCTCTATAATTCAAGCCGTAACCTAGTCTTTACAGTACGTCAATGTGAAGAACCAATATTATCTGTCACCCCGCCGTGAGCAAGACTGATGTCGGATTTTAGACAATCCGCGCCGATTATCCGGTTATTACCCACGCGGCCATAAACGCAATTCGACGGCAGCAAAGAATGACCGGTTGTACTTGACAAATCACGATTTTACAGTGAAGCATTTTGAAAATAAAAACTTGAGAGAAAAACATTTATTTATTTATTGCTATTACAACGGGGTATGTCCGTAGAACACTTACAACATATACAGTAATAAGCAAGAACAATAATAATAATAAAACAAAAACCATGATATAGAAGACAACAATTATGAACAGATGGACTCGCATTCATTCTTCTCGCAAAGCATATACAATTATTTAAGATGTTCTTCCTCCCAATCTCATACATGTCACTACAGGATTATCAGACAAGAGTTCGTTGATTTGAGCCAGTATTCGACAGAAAAGGGTCTGATACATACTATAGAATATATACTATATTCTAAATATCCTTCAGAAATCAGCTTTTTATATTGACTAATTTCTCAAAATTTTAGCTAATTCCGTCTACTACAAAAAAAAGTTTTTTTCTTTCAAAACGCTCTACTGTAAAATCATGGTTTTGCAGATAACCGACTACTCTTTGCTGCCATTAAGTTATAACACTAGCCTAAATTTTAAAAATTACATTGGATTCTCTTACCTTATTCCTATATAAAAATGCAAGAAAAAGAATTAAATGAACGTGATGAACGTTTACTTCTCATAAGTGCCGAGATATTTTTGGCAAGCAGGACAGTAGTGGTCAGAGTTCTTCGTCGATTCCATGCAATACGGGATGCAACAGCAACAACTGAAAATTATTGATATTTTTTTTAATTTGCATTATGTCAACCTCATAAGTGTAACACACTAGCGGGAATGAGTTTCATTTCCTTATCCGCTATCGCCGTGATCGTTGCCGGGGCCTCCTCATCGACAATTGAAATGCATTTCAAATGCATGCAAAGTCCTCGTCAAAAAGAAACGAGGAATTCCTCTCATCAGTCTGTCATTTCCATCAAATCAGCTTAAGGTGACAATAGCATTTTATTATTAAAATTGATTAACGGAAATTGGGTGAAATTCAATAAATCGGATTCATCCCCTAATTCACCACCCTTAGAGGTGGAATATTTTCTTCAAATTGAAATGGAATCTCAGAGAATTTAACAATACTAACAACAAAAAAGTACCATCGAAAACAGTTCACCAATGTCGGAGTCGCTTAAGGGTGCGTACAGATCTGGCGAATGCACCCCAAATGTGCCTGTTTGCGAAAGACACGCAAGCTGCACACGTATTGCGATCTATTGGCGTGCCGTTTACGCGCCGCTGCACAGTGTCTAGTCTAGTACAAGCTAGCGGGACAAAATTATTTTTTGAGTTATTTTAATTGTTTATGTATATTGCAGGTATATTATGCTATTTTAAGCTAAAAAAAGTGGAAACCTGTATACTGTAATGTGTGTAGACCCTACAACGGTGATGGCCTCACCACCTGACACGTAAGGTCACCAATTACGCGGTGAAATGTGGGTGATAGCTCTGTAATTAGGTGCCTCTGCCTTCTTCACATGCCTGTAAGGCACGAGTGTATTATTCTTTTATTATATAAAAGTATTAGGACATAGAAAAGTTAAAAATAAATTTTAAAAATCATCAATGTTTATTACACGTTACCAATGACGTGTTCGGTAGGTATTTATTTACAATTTTTATATTTATATAATTAAATTAAATCAACGAACAATACAATAACAACAAAAATTATATTTCAGTAGTAAGTAACAATATTGACACATATAATAAATAAAAGTGCATTAAAACACCTATAGCAAAATACTCTACAACTACATATTAAAACTAGGTGTAATAATTAATTACAATAATAAACAAGACCTAATTTATCTAATTTAAATGTAAAGACATTACAAAACTATCTAATGCTCATCTTCAGATGATTCCTCATCATTACTCTCCAATTCGGTAGAGTATGACAACACGTAATCCTCCTCATCAATTTCGCGAACTGATGATACCTGGGATGGTAAGGAAGGTGGTATAATCAACTGGAGAACCTCCGCTGGCAAAGCAGTAATCTTCTTTCTCGGTAACTCTCTAAATGTGTTGATTACAGGATCGAATGTAATTAGGAGCATTCGCAAAAGATCTGTATTCGTGGCAATACGTGACCGCTTCCTAGTGTGTCGCTCACGGAATCTACGGCAATCTTTATTTCTTGCCTCCTGGACTTCTTCGTAAAGCTGACCAATAGGAAGAACGCAACGCACAGTAACGGGCATGGTGTACCACGAATACAGATCAAGGTATAATTCTCTTGTTTCAACGCAAAACTTTTCGAATTCTAAACAATTTATGTCGTATCCCGATGACAAAGTTCTTAAAATTACATGAAATCTTTTAATAAGACTTACGTCCAATCCTGTTATTTCGCTACTCAATTTAGCATTAGGAAAAAATCTACGTGCTGTGTTTCCATCATTCGAGTTGCCATAACCAGGTTTTGGTTTATCCATTATAAGACCCATACGATCTTTAAACATTTTTTGGATCTCTTGTGAGCGATGCTTTACTACAGCTTTATCGTTGTCTCCTCTGACTTGCCACTTTTTTATTTCTAAGCGATATCTAATGTGAAGCATACATTCAAAAGTGCGGATCCATGCATGAAAAGTAGATAAACCAAATTCATAGCGCTCTTTGTTGCTGAGATAGTTCCTCGACTCCTCGTTCATAGTAAACGGAGTAGCACAGCAAATATAACACTTTTGTGTTGAACGTGTGTCCGTTAAAGCGTTACACACTTTACCATCAGTCATCGTCAACAATAAGTCGTGTGTAACAAAGATTTGAGATCCATCAACGTTACATAATGTTGGAAGAAGCTGACTTATTTCATGTAAAATTCTAGTAGTTTCTTCTTTCGTACACTCATTTATCTCCTTGGCAAAAATAAACCTGATAGGACGGCAATATAAGGTTGAAGAAGGTCGTGGATTTTGCCAGATCACAGTTTCTCCTGTGACGTAGTAAGTGTAGTATACTTATTTTAGTAGTGTAATGTATTTAGAATAATTATATACATTCGTTGGTTTCACTCGTCTCCAATATCCGCGGCTACCACCGTCCCTACATAGCGACCCTGCCTTATTTGGATGCGTATCGCGCAACACAGTGCAAACCTACCAGTGAACTGTGACTGACCCATTTGAAAACGTGTGTAAACCAGCAGCTCCGAGTCCTACAACCCCAAATACTAAGGATAAACACGATATTATCACTCAAGTTGGATACAGCAATGTATTAAACCAACACGCTCATGAAGCCGTCAATGATATGAGTACTATAAGTTTAACTTTATGGCTTTTAATTGCAGCCATACTTCTGGGGATAATTTTTTTCACTATGCGGATTATTAATACCTGCCATAACAAGAAAATAACAAGAAGAGCGCGAACTATAGTGGTAGAATACCACAAAAATCAAGGAGAAGCTTAAATATACATGTGTGCGTGTAAACAGTGTTTAAAGTGAAGATGAGACAATTACGTAGTAAATAAGTGGGTGGATATTCATTAATTAATCAATAGGAGATAAGGACTTTAAGTTTACTTTTATGGTATGGAAATAATAAACAATTTACATGAATCTTTATTACAAATAAGAACTTATTTAATTAATATAGGACCAATTCGGAGAGAAGGTGAAATATAGCTTCAAAAATTTGAAGAAGCGAAAAAACTACAAAAAATTTTGTGTAGTTAAATAGACGAGATAAGCAAAGATATAGAAAGAGGATTAATAAAGGAACAGGAAATTAAAGAAAGGATTAGTAATATTAATATATTGTACAATGAAATAGAAGAATTGTGTAAAGTTACAAAAAAAAATGTAATACAGTGAAGTTTGATCTTAAGACAGCGTTAAATTTGTTGCCAGTACTAATGACCGACGATGAGACAAGCATCAAGCAATTATTTGCCGGTATTGACTATTATAATTCCATGCTGAAAGATGACGCAAGTAAAAATAATTTGGTAAAATTTGTATTGAAAAGCCGAATGTCGCAACAAGCAAAATTAAAATTAGAAACAAATTACAGTCCAGTTAACAACTTATTGGATGATATGCGATCACGACTATTACCGAAAAAAATCAGCAGCGGCTATTCAAGACAAATTGCATAAAATACAGCAAAATCATTTGTCTATTGATGATTTTGGGAGTCAAATTTCTGAATTATTCGTAGGGTTAACGATTGCGCAAGCCGACGGAGTTTCCAGCAAATATAATGTATTGAAGACGATAAACGAAAAATACGCCGTTAAGCGGTTCGCCGACGGATTGCGTAATCGTCAATTTAGCACGATAATAGCAGCTAAAAATATTAGTACATTGACAGAGGCCATCCAGGCAGCTAAAGACGAAGATACTGCGATTTCCTCAACCTCAGGCGATATTTTTAGTATGGATTATAACAGACGTGACAATTTCAGAGGCCATTGTACCAGGCGTTATCAAAGCGCACCCCATTACAACTATAACCATACTCGAGGGAATTACAGTAAGAGCAACTAGAACTACCAGCCCCAGGAGCAGAGCTACGGTGCCAGAGGATTTAGTCGTGAGACCTGGACAAGATCTCGCGGTGCACGCGGAGGACGTGGTCGACGTACAGGTAGGAATCAATTTAGTAATTACCGTAGGCGCATTGGTAATTTCCACGTGAATGTTCCAACGACACGTAATCCCGAATTAGAACAAAGAATTACAACTATTTTTTCGTGACTAATGATATCATCATGTCTTGCCAGAATTCACTTCATGTCCAATTACGTTTCAATAATCATAATCATACTTGGCTAGTGGACACGGGTGCATCCATTTCGGGCATCAAACATAAACACATTGAGGAGAATAATATTTCGTATTGTAAGGAGAGAAGTGTAATAAATGGAATTGGTGGTAGAGTAGAAGCAATTGGATATGTTTATTTATCTTTAGAGGCCGAAGGTGAAATATTTGAACACAAGTTTTACGTTTTTAATTCACTGCCATGTGAAACAAGTGGTATTTTAGGACACAATTTTTTGAAAAAATACTTTGCAGTTCTAGACTTGGAAAATAACAATTTGAGAATTACTAGCATACTTACAAATAATGCAATAAGATTGGAAATGTTGCAAGAATATCAGAAAAATTTACCCTTTTTACCTTTAGGGTACCTTCACGATCAGAAAGTATACATTTTATGTCATTAAATTTGGAGGAAGGTAGATTATTTATTCACAAGAAATTGAAAGGGAGTATTTTTAGCAAGCTCTTTAGTACGACCAACATTAGGTAAAATACCTATCCAAATTTTGAATACAACAGAGAACGAGATCACATTAGAAATAAATGAGCTGCAAATAGAACCTTTAAAAAATTATGAAATATGTTCTTTTGAAAAGTGTAACGGAAATGCCGAGAGTATAAGTAAAATAAGTTTAGACCATTTAAATAGTGAGGAAAAGAAATTTATTGAAAGTATTTGTGCAAAATTTTCTCAAATATTTCATCTTCCAGGACAAACTGACGACTACGAGTTTACGTAAACAATCTATTTATATTAAGCCAGGAGTAGCACCGTTTTTTACAAAACAATATAGAGTTCCTCAAACTCAAAAGTTAGAAATCGAAACACAACTCAAAAAATTATTAGACGATGACGTAATTGAGCCCTGTTGTAGTGACTGGTCTAGTCCGATCTTGTTAGTGCCCAAAAAATGGAATGGAAAGGAGAAAAAAATGGCGTTTAGTAGTGGATTATCGGAAACTAAACGAAAGTGTACAAGATGATAAATACCCGTTACCAAACATAGTTGAAATCTTAGATTCTTTATCGGGAAGCGTATATTTTACAACTTTAGATTTATTTTCGGGTTACTATCAAGTAGAACTCGAAGAAAATTGCAGAAAGTACACAACTCTGGTCAATATCAAATGAAACGGATGCCAATGGGTGTAAAAACCAGCCCAAGTGCATTTTCACGTATGATTTCTTTGGCAATGTCAGGATTAACTTATAAAAAATGCCTTGTTTATTTAGACGATTTAATAGTTTTTGGTAGAAACTTACAGGACCACAACAAAAATTTAATTAATGTTTTTGACAGACTAAATAAGGTTAACCTGAAATTAAATCCCGAAAAATGTAAATTTTTAAAGAAACAAATTTTATATCTCGGACATTTAGTAACTGCTGACGGAATTTTACCCGACCCCGAAAAAAATTACAGTTGTAAAAAATTACCCAGTTCCGAAAAATATAGAAGAATTAAAGAGATTTGTGGCTTTTCTAAATTATTATCGGAAGTTCATTCCCAACTTTGCCGCGAAAGCACATGCGCTTAATAAACTTTGTAAGAAAAATGTAACCTTTGAATGGAATTCAGAGTGTGAAAAATCATTTCAATCATTAAAAGAATTATTAATATCGCCTCCATTATTACAGTACCCCGATTTTTCACCAGAAAATGAATTTAGTTTAAAAACAGACGCTTCAGGATACGCTATAGGAGCAATTCTATCTAACAATGACGGACGCCCGGTCGCGTATTCTGGTAGGACTTTGAATAAAGCCGAGCTCAATTACCCTATCATCGAAAAAGGATTGTTAGCAATTATATGGAGAGTAAAATACTACAGACCTTACTTATACGGTCGTAAGTTCAAAATTTATACGGACCACAAACCTTTAATATACTTATTTAATATGAAAGATCCTACTAGCCGTCCACTAAAATTCAGGTTGACATTGGAGGAGTATGATTTTAATATTGAGTATGTAAAAGGTAGCGAAAACACGGTGGCTGACGCTTTATCTAGAATACAGCTAACATCAAAAGTGTTGAAAGGAATGCATGAAAACTTAAACGTAACTCACCCGATGTGCTCATCCTACCGCAAAATGGCGGCTATTTGGTTTCGCAAATTAGAAAAGGATTCAGTTTAAATACAAGTTTTTAAAAATAAAAATTATTATTCTGCATTGCTAAATAAATACCCTCCGTACTACAATAAAAACATCTCAAATAAAATGCAGTAATACACCGCAAATCCTGCACTTAAAAAGCACTAATGAAATGTTTGGTGTACTTGGGTAAATATGATAATATTCCGTTTGAGTGGTTCTAATGTTCACCACGAAATTACTCTTTAAAGTATAGTTTATAAACATTTATATTCAGGGTAAACTTAAAAAACGCAACTTACGGTATGTTTTCAATAAATAAACACCGACTTCAACTTCAACTTCAACTTTTGTGTCTATGGCTCCGTCGTTTTGCGCGACGATTTTGCCAATGTCAGGGTTGAAAGACATCACCAGCCCATGACCAGCCCAAACAATAACACACACGATTGTCGTGACGTATTGTTGAAGTTGTTTTTTTTTTTAAATGACAGACCCAGGCATTAAAAACTTTATGGTTTGCTAGAGTAGTTACCGAAATAGCAATTAGTATTGGTTCTTTTACCTGTTATTCTATTGATTAGTTATTCTATTGACGTGATTCTAAACGATTTCCACCTGTTGCCCACTAGTGGCCACGCGGGTATCAGACGGATGCTTAATAATATCAGAAGTCGGTATTATTGGCACGGTTTAGAAACTGATGTTAAAAAATTTGTTTCTCGTTGGGATAAATGTCAAAAACAAAAACATACAAACCATCACATTAAAGAGCCGATGATAATTACCACTTCAGCCTTTGACAAAATATTTTTGGATCTTCTTGGACCCTTAGACAGAGACAACAATAACAATAGCTACATCTTAACTATACAATGCGAATTAACAAAGTACGTCGGAGCTTACTCGTTGATTACTAAAAGCTCAAATGAGGTTGCAAAATCTTTCGTAAATAATTTCATATTAGTTTATGGTATACCAAATTGTATAGGTACAGACCGTGGAACGGAGTTCTTATCAGCAGTAATAGCCGAGGTATGTAAATTTCACAAATTAAGCCGACAGCTTACCATCACCTAAGCATAGGAGCCTTGGAAAACACGCATAAAGCTCTAGGTAGTTTTTTGAGAATACAAACAGATAATCATCCGGACTATTGGAGTGAGTCAGTACACTCGTCTACGGGATACACTCCGTGCGAACTTATTTTTGGTAAGTTGTGCAGTTTACCTAGTAATTTAACGAGCAAGATTGTAGAACCGTTATACAGTCACGACAATTATTCATTGGAACTTAAATATCGGCTGCAACTATCTCAAAAAGAAGCAAGAGTAAATTTTCTCAAAAGCAAACTGGTCCGAAAATTAAATTTCGATAAGAACATGAACTCGGCTACCTACAAGCCAAAAGATTTAATTTTGATAAAAAATTAAACTGGTAACAAGCTCAGTAGTATCTATTCAGGTCCATATGAAATAATACGAGACGCTTCACCTAATGTAGATGAACTTAAAAATAACAAGCTGATTACTGTACATAAGAATCGAACAAAACTATACAAACAATGACTGCGTTAAATTAAAAAAAAAATAATAAAAATAAATACATTTACTTATTTTGTATACATATTAAAATGTCTTTTTAAATGTATGTCTATGTTTACTAAGTTTAAAAAAAAATGTATCAACTAGTTGTAAGCGTATTTAAAAACAAACAGTAATATTATGATGTTTTATTAATATAATATAGTATTATTTAGTTGCGAGAGAGGTGTGACGTAGTAAGTGTAGTATACTTATTTAGTAGTAGTGTAATGTACTTAGAATAATTATATACAATAAATATTCAATCTTGTAACCGCATTCGTTGGTTTCACTCGTCTCCAATATTTCCGGCTACCACCGTCACTACACTCCGTCATGAAATCTCAAGGGGACAAATGAGTATACAAACAGAAATTCGTCTGTAACGCTGGTATTCTCAAACCTCTGCTTATAAGTACTATGCTCCGAACTCCCATCACAACCCCATTTGCTTACCAACGTATAAGTACGTTGAACGAGGTAACACACTTCTAATAACTTCACATTGAGCTTCAACTAATCGTTCAGCCATTTTATTCAAAATCGCCTGAAGTTTAATTTCAGCTCGAGATTCAGTCACAGTAATGTGTTCGTCAGAAGGATAAGAAAAGCTTTGGATTTACCTAAACTGTAGAATGATGGATAAACTTGATGTCCCGCCTTCATTGACCACTTCCTAATTTGCTTATATGAGTGACAAGTAGATTTGGAGTCTACGTAATAAGCTAACGCTTCGTCCGGAGTAAACTGCCTACTTTGTTCAGAACACTTATTCTTTTTTGGACTTTCACCGACTTCTTTAATTTGTTTAGCAACACTTCGGTGCCCTTCCTTCCTAGTAGCTAATTTCGCAGCTATAGTTAGCTCACTTGCACTCCGAATTTCTAAAAGATCTTCTACTCCAGGTCTCTTTGTGTTCAGCGATGAGTCGTCAAAGGATTTTTTGGGTCTGCCTACAGACCCAAGTCCTGATGATGTTGAAGGCTGCGGCTGTTGTATACATACATTCATTACTATTCCCGAAGCCTCGAACCAATTAAAATATTTATATCAAATAAAATATTTGTTTGGTTAAAAACACTTCTTTATTAGATTTAGATGAAGTCCACTTTTCATTTAGTATCGCGGAAAGACTTGAGATTTTCATCTTCAGGTTTTTCAGTGATTCGTCAGAAGCATTAGTGATGTTATGTTTCTCACATATATAATCAAAAATGCGACTGTTTCTTGCATTTTTCTCATTCTTAGAAAAATTCCAATTTCGTCACAGTAATGACACGTTCTGAAAAAAGGACAATAATTTATTTGCGGGGCTTTTCGGGCTTTGAAATATATATGAATCTATGCCTGAAAGTTGTAAATATAATATACAGAAGCATCTAGATTTATATATTTAAATAAAAAGTTGCAGTCCTTTAAAGTTAACAATTAAGGAGAAATATGCAGGATTTTTTTAAAGATATTCAAACTCATATTGCACCAAAAATATATATAATTTTTTTGAAAAAAATACTTGATAATAGTGTACATACCGTCAACAGAATATTCCATCACAAAAAACACGAGATTAAGAGATGTTGTCACAAGTGTGCTAAAAATGCAACTGATTTATAAATGCAAATCGAACTCCCAAATCACTTACCTTTGACACCCGATAAAGTAGCGTAATCGGGTATGACCTAATTAATTCTTGGAATGCGGTACCTGTGACGGGTTGTTTACAAGTCGTTAACACTAATTTCTGGAAATTACGTCATGAATTTTGTCCCGCTAGCTTGTACTAGACGAAATATTGTGCGCTGGCACTAACTAACATATGGCATATACTAACTGCATTCACCAGATACGCACCCTCGCATACTCACAAAATAGAAATATGCAGTCGAATCCACTCCACGAAAAAGCCTCTTGTTAGAGGCACCACAGTGGCGCTGTAGCCAAGCCACTAGTCATTTTTATACAATATTTAGAAGCGCAATTGCAGCGCCACTGTCGTAACATACGCGCGCCACTTTTGCAGTCACAATTAGTGAACTGAAAGTTACTAAAGCCCTACACACTGTACAGTCGCGCCGCACCAATGCAGCGTTTCTACACACACAGTCTAATTTAAAAGCGTCCGTAAGCGTTGCGTCGTCGCACTGTTGACGGAGGACATCACACACCTTACTTTTATTAGTCATCGCAATAAATCAATTGCTGATCACAGTGATGGTGGTAATGTTTAAAGAAATTAAATTTAAAATATATCAACTTTTCTCTTGCGGTAACTTCATACCTTATCCATCTTCGATAAAATAAAAAGAGAAACAGATCGGCCTTTTTTTACCGACCACGGCAAAAAAAAATTTTTTTTTTAAGTGTTACATGCGCCCTTTCAACTAACGGCGGTAGACTTGTATAGGTATGTACATAAAAATTGCAGTTCGAGTAAGAACTTATAGAAACATTTGTTTCAAAAACTAAAAGAAAGAAAATACCGTAACCATACTAACCATAACAATGTACAAAGAAGTGCAGTAAGATGTGTCCGGCTCGTAATGGTATGACGCACAGCGGTCTTAATGGACGCTTGACAGAACGGACAAGTCGTCACGCAGTTTTCTGGGCCCAAAAGCACAACCTGGAAAGATAGAAAACATGTTCAGGCTCACTGTCAACTGAGTTGTAGAAGAAGAATAGAATACTGGAAGTGGCATTACAGCAATGGTATGTCTAAAATTGTTAGGCACCTTTCATTACAACTTGTGGTGATTTGTGTCAGTCCTTGACACCGTGATTTAATTGGAGGTAGTTTTATATAATACGTAAATAAGGATTTTTAAACGTGTTAAGTAGGCGTGCCGTATTTAATATTAGAATAGTGGAGGGTAATTTAACTAATAACGGATCGCTATAAGAGACTTTTTAGAGGAGCATTCAGCAGAGGCTTTCTAGAATAATAGCCGAACTCAAAAACATCTAATTCATCAGGAAGATGGCTTAAAAAAACTGAAAAGTGGCTGCCGCTCAAAGTTGCCCATCCCAATATTGTCATGTGATTATTCTAACTAATCAAAAGCTTAGAATCCAATCACAATAAAATTTTGCATATTTTTAACAAATCTCAGTAATGAATCTCTTTGATTTCTCCTTCTTTAGAACCAATTTTTTATTGGACCACTATTTTTGAAAAACAGCGATTTGTCTCGTCTAAGAAGCTTTGAGAGTGCAGGATAACGCTGTTCTTTCAACTCGAGCACGTCTTTATGAGGTGAGTATTACAAAGTTTGTATTCAGGGAGTTTCATTCTTTCATTTGTAACATTTGAGTAATCAAACGATATCCAAGATTCCGCCGCCGCTGAATGTTGATGATGAGCGGCAAATTGAAGAATAGCAAAATCTACCCAAGAATAATAACGAATCAACATCAATCTCAGCAAGCTTAGGCGAGTAGAAACGATACTGAGTGGAGAAAACACGTTATCAAATCGTTTTAATTATTTTTTAAGTATTTCTGTTACTAACATCCTATGGATTTAAAACTAAGTCATATGAGACGAGGAAAAATTTATTCGTGTTTTTGTTTATTTCTTTGTATCTCAGCAGTCCCAAACGCATTTTTTGTGTGTTCATAACAGGTTTTTTTTAAATAGTTTCTTTTGTTTTATTTTTCGACCTTTATTTAAGTTCCACTATTTGCCATTGTGTGTTGTTGTTACACTAAACTAAAAGACATCCTCATTATATAAGCCGAAGTATGATTATAAATTAACACGTATCACTCACACGTTTGATGAGCACACAAAAATGTCGGTACTTTTCTCGCCGTAGTGCTTATGTTGATCCAATATAAAATGTTCAATGTATATAACTCATTGAACTTTGTCAGTAAGTTGTTGATACTTTTCTTTAGAAAAGCAGTAGGCTGCAACTACACACAAAAAGAACTTGGTAATCGGACTGTAAAGGCCGTTATTGGTTTTTTGATATCCATATAGCGAAAAGGGGTACCCCGTACTATCTATTCTGATATTTAATATCACTGTAAACGTTACTGTCCATGAACGGGTTAGTAGTCGATGCAGCATCAAAGAGCGGGCACGCAAGAGGCAGGCCGCATCTAGCTTTGCTTTAGAATAAAACAAATGTGCGCTCGTATACTACAGTTGAGGCGCAGCCAAAATGAAGGCGCGGCGGGGGTCACGAGTTGCGCCCCCGCCGCCATTTTGTCATTTCATTTCAGGCGTGGCTGCGTAATTTATTAGTGTTAATTAAACACTCATGGCGGTATTAGATTAAAATTGTGTTACTAAACCCTTGTCTTTAGTTAACAGGTAGCAAGATAAATTACTTATAGGGCGATATTACAAACCAAGTAAATTGTAGCATTTAAACACATATGGATGCACCCAACATTTCCCAAAAATTAAAATTGTTCTTCTATAATTGCTAGTAATTTATATATGTATTTTACTTACATGTCAAATTTTAAGCTGATTTTATTTATTTTTTATATTATTTAAATGTTAAATTAATTATGTCCTTGTGTAAGTGCAAGTACATCTTTATTATCTGTAATGTTGAAGTAACTTGAATGAGTGAAAAGAAAGCATGGTCACCCGCGTTTTGACCCTAAAACAAAGCCAAGCCTCAATCGTGTCGCGACTCCACCGTCTCGACTTTACAAAGTTATGATTTTATTATATGCCATTCACTCCATTAAGGTATTGCTACGGTGTAAACTTGTTCTTGTTGCTAAAAAACGCCATTATATAGTCCACTGCCCTCTCAATGTGCGCCATTTAAACCAGTCCCCAGCTTGTCGCATCCGTCTGATGCCAGCAGCCTTTCGCAAATCGTCACTCCGTCTGGCTAGAGGGATCCTACACTACATTCCGAGCCGTGGTATTCACTCAAGAACTCGCTGCCCCCATCGGTTATCGTTTCTTCGACAGATAACGACCAGCCCACTGCCACTCCAGTTTGCTTATTGTACCAGCTATGTGTCGGCATAGCTGGTAGAATAAGCAAGCCTGGCCTTGGTTCTCTGTGGGATAACTTCATTTCGTATCTTGTCCTTCAAAGAAACTATTCAATAGTCGATCGCCTATACTATATTATAGTAGTACCTATTCCATGCGTCTGGCTCGTATCGAAGAAGCTGCCCACGCACGTCATATAAACACATGTCAATCGATAAATCATATTATCATCACACAAAACCTACTGCATATTTTTTGACTAATTTGCTTGTATTGAAAAGTTAAAATTAGGTAATTATTAAAATCTCGTTATATACAAAATAAAGTTTTATGACGACGGTGCTGTGTAAAATATATACGTGGGCACCTAGATTCTATTTATATTATGTCCCTCGATTTAATTATCTTGTTCATTTTAGTAATTTTTTTATAAATTTAAATATGTGTATATTTCAAAGTAGTGATGAAAACATAGCTGCGCGTTAGAGACTCCATGTGACTCTAGTACGCTGCAGTATACCAAAATCGATAGGGACACCGTGTGTCTTTAAGGGTCGTATTCCAGAACTCTACTCAATGCTCAAGTCAGGACTTGAGTATGATTTAAAGCACTAGAAATTATACTCGAGCCCTGACTTGAGCATTGAGTAGAGTTCTGGAATACGACAATAAATGTCCACTTGCACTAAACTTAAGTACACCTTAAGCCAATGGTTGCAATGCAAAAGACACTCTTAACACATTGTATTCACAGGGTCTTATCAATTTAAGCTGGTTTAAGACGTACTTAAGTTTAACGTAAGTGGACGTGAATTGAGCATTTTGCGACTAACACCGATTATATCACGGTTCCTATCTCAGTGGTCAAATTTTAAACACTCGATTATGGTGAAACGACCACCTAGAAGAAGGGGTACTTCGTAGCTTAACAATCTCCGGAAATTGTTCAACCTGAGCACAAGATCCTTGTTCCGTGCAGCTGTGTTTAAAATATAGATAGCCCTAATGATAACCGACCTCCAATAGGAGATGACATCAAGAATAAGATTATGTGACGCTGGTATAAGACACGCATTGAATAATTAAATTAATAACTAAACTAATAAAGGACTTAATTATCTTATTCTGGTATTCTTTTACTAAAGCCGTGAACTATTAACAAATAGTTCACGGCTTCTTATAATCAACAATTACTTGAAAAATAATTATTCTAAATACGTGTTCTGTTCGCGTCTTCGATTTAATCAATCGCTTTAGTGCCGAAGGAGGTTTCCCATCACTAAATCGCGCTTGTTGCGTCATCGAATGTACAAAAAATGTGGCACGCTTGGTTTTTATACAGATCGCTGTCCTTGCGGTGTCTATATAGATATATATCTTCGGAAAAGCTTGTGTGATACACACACAATCACAAATTACACCTATTCTTATGAGAGAAATAAATGGCCAGCCCAAGTTCGAACTCGGGATTTCAGTGTGGCAGACCAGACTAGTAGCCGTACGGCCACGGAAGCAGTTAATAAATATGCAGTTAGTACATAGTTCACTCTGACAGTACGATAGGTTGGTGTTACCGGAAACTGATGAAGCTTCGCTTTAATCATTTTTGCAAGGACAGATCTCTTTCAATTTCCTGTTGTCGTAAACTTTACATTTAACTATCTCTGATACTGAATGTCGATGGACTTTTGTTCTACGACAATATTTAAAACAGTAATTAATTGTGCTATATTCTTCGCTATTATGTGATGTCCTAGATTAACCCAAATAAACTACTCCCATTTGTATAGCTATCTGGAATAGGTGACATCATCACCATATTTACGAGCAATAGGCATACCACTACACTGGGAACATATGGTGCCACCACACTTAAGACACGTATTCGAAGCCGGCCAGAAAAAGTTTTATGTTCATGCAGTAAAAGCGAAATTGACGTTGTGTCTTTCGCTTCCCGCGCGGTCATTTTCGCTCTTATTAAAAGGAGGTGTCGATAAGTGTGATGGTTGCTTAAGATAATTTAGTCTTAATTGTTTGTTTCGCATTATATTGAGTCATGAAAGTTGCAATGCTCTTGTGCAGGATAATGTTCGAATACCTAACCTAACCTTAAAACCTATCATCAATCAGGGATTGGACATCACAAGGCCGACATTGGCACCCCAGTGTTACAGGCCTTAATAAAAATAAGATAAAAAAGACCTATCAGTAAATGTATATAAATACAGAGGCACAGATTACCTAATGGTTACTACGTAACAGATACATCACTCTCATACAAAATCGAAAATACCTACGCTATAATAGCTTACTAAATCTGTCTAATGAAACCAGGTGCTCACTAAAAGGAACCTAAGCACGCGCTCAGCGAGGTGAAAATGCTGAGGTTGTACAAGGATTGTAATGTAAATGAAAGACTTATGTGAGCGCTTGCACTGTCGGCGAAACACTCATCGGTAGCACTTATCGCGTAACGGTACTTAATAAGAAACCTTTAAGCGGCAAATTGTTTGCTTTCCATGAGTAATTAATGAAAAACCTAAATATGTTAACCACCGTTATCCCCTGAGTAGATTGTAATATACTTACTGGCAGATTTGTATTCATGCAACTGCCTCTATGGTGTCACGCCACCAATCGCAAGTACTTCCCAAAGTTTGTTACCACTAGGTATATTACATTTTCAAGGCCAGTGACACCATACTCGTCTTGAGATAGAGTCGTATTTAATCAAAAGTTCAGTGACTATGCTCTCCTCGTCTTAACTTCGACATATAAGTATTCGCACCTACCTAAATAATTTTTCCATTACGCTGCTTTTGCTTAACAATAAAACTGAAACTATTTAGTCTAAGCAGGTTTTTGTATCTTGAGATACAAAAAAAAACACTTAAGGGGTTTTTAGAGATCGTTTCACTGATTCCAGATAAGTTGATAACTCAATTTCTCTAAAAAATGGCGTTTACGTTAGTTGTGATAACTTGGGCAGATTTATATGTATCTCTATTTATTATTTTTAAAAAGACTGAATGCCCCTAGTCAAAGTAGTATAAAGCATAAACACCACGATTATCGTAGAACAAATAAGATCTTTCACTTTCGACATAAAGGGATTCTTTGGAAAGGGATCAATTCAGTTTTACGATCGACTTCGAAATGTAAAAACTCGGTGCTCCAGTACGATATTTCGTTTAAAGAAAAATACAATTATTTCTTTGTATACAAATTTCTTTAGTAGGCACCCAAAACCTGTTATTTTAGACTACAATTCATTCTGAAAGACAGTTAAATGTTAAGCGCTTGTAGTATCAGACGTGACTTCTAATAATGTGCCTGACAACCACACCGCTATGAGCACCAGAGCTGAATGCTGTTGCATTCACTCTGAGGCATTTTCCAGAACACCGGCTGGAACCAATTTTAAAAAATTCATTCCCCAAATTGGTCCTACCGAAAATAGAACCCGGAACCGTTTCGTCCAATGCCCACAGTGCAAACCGTAGGGCCACCGAGGTCGTGAAATTATCCATGTCAAGTTGGTATTTAATGTGTAATATTGATAAATACGGGTGGTGCCTATTACCTTAAAATCGTTTACATGTTTTTGAACAAAAAGAAGTATTACTGATGAATCAACAATCAAAGATAACACAACTGGTTTGACATGTCAGAAACCAGTAGCTGTAGAGCTCCTTGTGAAAGAGTTCGTCCAGGAAAGTAATTCTTACTAATTAAATTAAATTAAATTAATAACTGCTACCTTACCTATGTCTACCGCCAAGCAGTATGCCAACATTACAGTGATCCGGTTTTGAAGGGCGGTGCTGGTGAAATTACAGGCACGTGAGGCTTGTCAACTTACGTCTCAGGGTGACGGACGCAATGGCAGTGCCGTAAAAAACTAAACACACGTGTAATTTAAATATAAGTGAAAACGCTCCTTCTTAAAAAAAATCACTCACCGGTGATGAGACGCCTGTCGCCGACTGCGCAGGTAGAGGATTATTGCCATAATTGTCTTTTGTCTGCATTAAAAAAATCAATATAAAATATAAAATACACTGTCGGAATGTTACATCTGTGGTTTGGTACAAGAAGTGCCCAAATCCTTATTATTGTTATTTACTCGATAATGTACCACAAGCCACAGATATACGTATATAGCAATGTGTTATGGATGTGGTTATCGTATGATTACCATATCAATATATAATATATACCTAAGACTCATGCTGAATAACTCTATTGTAAAATATGGATTTGTTAATTTTTTGCAATTACTACACATTGGAAATGAAGCCACATTTCTTTGGGACCTAAATTGCGTATATTTGTTTTCAAACAAAGCAACGTTTCAGACAGGCTACAGGCCTCATGGTCACGACTTGCTGAGTTTGTAGTCATCAACGTCGTGTTTAAAATTAGTCCAAACCGCCTATTCTCACCATAGTTGCAAAAGTTATTAATTTAAACACCTTATTTTTTAATTTACCCAAGAATATTCCAATTTACACTACATACGATGTGCAAAACATTTCATTTTAATAAAATTAGCTTTTTAATAAATGAAATTTGTTATCTAAAAGAAAATTAGACATAAAATAAGGCGTAACGTAATAAGACATTTGGTTTGTTTGAGAAAAATAAAACAAAATATACGCGATGTAGATCCGAAAAAAAAGTTCCTGTTTTCAATTTCATATTCAAATTATATGTATGTATTTAAACAAGTTGCTAAGAAATTAGTGGAGACTTTTAAAGTCAACTATTTATCTAATTTTTGAAATAAGATTATCGCAATAACTGGCACATTAAACCAAATACTGTTGTAGTTCAAAATTGTGGAATTGAAAAAACATGGTTTGAACCTTAAAAAAAATTCTGAATGAAACCAATAAATTAATAATAAATAAATAATAAAATAAAATTTAAAAAATGGTCTAGTTTAAAAATAAGCACATTATACGCAATTAGATTCATTCAGTATGCATTCAGTTTTTAAATGTTGAAATCGTGTTTTCTCAATTCTATGTAAACTTCTTTCTTTTTTTTCTTCTTTCTACAAAACTATACGTTAGTTTTCCGAGAAATTTAAGCCAATAAATTACTATCACTCTGTTAGTACTTAGTGATACCTATTTAATGTTATCTTTTTTTAACTATCACCACTGGGTCAACCGTTTATCTGTTATATAAATGGAATGTTAATGTCACGGTGTTACTTCACTTCTGTCGAAACCTTAGAGGATGGAAACAAAACATACAAGATAGAAAAAAAATATCGAAAAATATGGATTGTTATTAAGATTATTTTCGATAGAATTGTAAATTTGTTTTTTACGGAAAGTATTTTTTTTTAAATGGCATGTAATCTTTTTATTTTTGTTTTGAATTAACAAACTGATTACTTTATAATTATTCCTATCAACATTGTTAGCACAGCTTGTACACTTAGTTTCAAGGCTATAACAAAATATACAGAATGACTCTACCGTTTTAGCTATCTTATATTAAAAACTTTTTTAGACAAAGAAGAAAATGTATTTACTCTACAGCCTTTACAAACAAAAAAGTATGAGTTTCTTTGATAGATTTGTTCTTGTTTCTGGAGAAATAAAAAAATAACAATAATGTGGCAATAAATGATTTTGTAATTTCTTGTAACTTCAATTTGTAACTGTTGTAGTTTTCTTTTAAATATATCTTTCGATGACGATAAAATGCCAATTTATAGAAGTAACGAAATTGTAAATGACTGCTAAGTAGATGGTTAATTGTATCAGATATGCTCATCTGTGGTCTACATTGTACGTACATACTTTCAAATATAAAAACAAACTTACCATAGCTTCGTTAGGATTTGGATACAGAGGAAAAGTATCCTGCGGCATTTTGTACCTGAACATAAAGAAAAATAAATAAACTTAAAAAAATATTTAAACTAATTATATAAAAAAAACAGTGCCAATACAATCATATTTCGCGTTAATGAAATAGTTAAACTCTTAATTGAATATAAATAAATTATACATTTCAAGAATGATAATAAGTGTATTGTGTCGTGAGCTTAGCTATTGTTAGTTGTCATTTAATCAGTACACATTTAGGGAGAAATAGAATGCTCTTTGTAATCATTACAATACTCCTTAGAGTTTATCTAAATGCAAACATTACACATTACACTCAACAATTAAGTTAAGTACCGCTTCTGGGAATTCATATTAGTGCAGAAAACAACTGCTTACTTTGATATATTTGTATATACACAGTTTTATTTCGATAAATTATTTCAAGGTTGTCTACTTTGAATAAAAACTTCAACATTCATAAAACATGTTGCATCCTCCAAAATGTTATTTATGTATGTACAATATTTCTGCCCATGCATTTATTAAAATTAATCTAACACGTAATTTAATAATTTGAGATAAGTACTTACTGTAAAGTTGTAAAACCCAGAAAATAATACAGTAACAACAAGAATTTTTTAGAGCACAAAACTAACACGTGTAAACGTTCGTCTTTCGTCACGGACCGCTCGCATCTAATTTTAGGAAGTCTTAGCTCGGCTCGCAAACGGTTTTTTGTAAGGTTCATAAAATTTCATAAATTTTGAAAGAAACGCTGCAATCGTGATACATTACTGTTCAATGCCGAACGCTTTTATCAAGCACACTTTACAAAATGACAATGTATATTGCGAAATGTTAAAACTATAAATTAAAGAAGTATTACGCAATGGATTGGGTTCAACTTGGATATCAAGTTCAATGCTAGTGTTTGCGCACACTTTATTTTTTAATTCTTTTGATACTTCCAGTCTTAATTGAACCCTTAACTTTTGAAAGGTCAAGGCGGCATATATACGAAACATTTCATCACAGACAAAGAGAGATTTTTTCAAATTCATTTATTCACAAGATCCCATCGTATTTCTATTTTATACCTATGAACGCATGGACGCATACATCAATCGTCTTTTTTATTATATCAAGGTCAAGTGGTACACATTTACAAATTATAAACACTGTTGGTATTCGCTTGTTTATAATAATAGCTTTAAGAGCGATTACACAGGGGAACTTTTAACAGCGATACAAACGCGCGAAGCTTGCGATTTCTATGTAAACGCGCGATCGCTTATGTTGAATCATTATAAACATGTATTGCGTTTCATCGCGTTTGCGTCGCAATTGCATCGCGTTTGCATCGCGATTGGGTCGCTCCTTAAGTAAAGGTAGACGATTAGCGACTGCATCGCGCCTGAATCATAGAAGACGCGCTGCTAAAAGTCGCCCTTTTTAACCGATCTAAAATGTTGTACGCTCTTTTTATACAATAGAAGTACGATAAAGAAACTAAGCGGGAAATTCGCGAGTAAAAGCCGTAAACCAATTATAATATAAAAAAAATAAGTAAAATTGATTGTCTGTAATAGTTATAACTATTTATAACATTAAACAAAGATTTTAAATATTACTTAAGACTAATTATTTTGTTTATTGTGATTTGAAAAAATATGTTATTGTCTGTGATAATTATAACATTTGATCACAATTGCTCAATAAATGGATATTTGATTTCAAAACTTCTTTTTCTCTTGACGGTACTTACTTTACAAATACAATGAGGGGAGTTGGGAGTTGCTAAATACAGAGGGGATCAGTTGAGATTTGAAATTGGCGGTGGATACATTAGGAAATCAGATGGGAACAGCCCAGTTTCTTGCACAGCTGGGTTGGACGGTATTCGATAACATTGAGTTTAAATTTTGCCTTCGACATGATTGTTTCCTCAACATGTGTTCCTTCACCGTCATTTGCAAATGAAATAATATTGTAAGCGGTTGTGTAAGTACATAAATACCTACATGGTTTATGTAGAGCAATGTGCAACATTTCTATGGTACGTATGTAGAGCCACCCTTTTATCTCTTTTGACACTTCCAATGTAGGTATGTCTTAACATAGGTGTTTAAGGTTGTTTCATCATGAACCCATTATACGTCCCATTGCTAGGTACGAATCTCCTCTCAGGCAAGCGCTTAGATCAATGCGGGTTTGGGGACTTCACACGTTTTCTGAGGGCTGTGAACCTTCTTTGACGTGCAAGTTTCGTCACGATGTCTTTTTCAACGAAAAGTTCACTATAATTTCAAATTAAATTTCGCACATATATTCCGAGAAACTCAGAGGTGCAAGCCCGGATTCAAACCATCTGCCTCTGCTTGAGAAGCGGTAGGTCAAACCATTAAGCTACTATGGCTTTTTGCTACCATAGTTGTTTGCCCCTGTGTAGGCAACCTAAACTAAACTGTGAATATTCAATAGAAAATAAAAGCGCTTTGCCAGTACGAATGGATTCGTGGCGCGCTTTTGAGACCTAAATTGGGTCTAACCTTGGTAAGGGTACGCAAGTGTGGATAACCGGTTTCTGTTTTTTAAATGAACCCAAAATCTCTTACTACGATATTCTCTACTATTAAAACAATATTTTTTGTTTTACAGTTTTCGTGAACTCGCACAAAACTTATTTAATTTCAAAGCTATTATGTGAGTTTCCGGCAGTGGTAAAACAAAAGATGTGATCCGTTAGTGGTTTTCAAAATAGTACAATCAAGAACACGTCAAGCTTTATACTTCTGAGTTCATTGAATTTAAATCTTAAGTACCAAGCTGCACAAGAACATGCTCTTAACCTTGTATAGTACTGCGTGTGGCTTACCCTGCCGAATGCTATATATTTTTTAACAAATAACGCACATACTCATACGCCCTGCACTAAAGGGAAACCTGCATCGCGGTGGGTACCATTGGACACTTACATAGACAACTATAAATTACACCCAAATTCACGAGATAAATTATCAATCGACGACTACCTTACACCAATTGGCAACTCTTTTTACCACGATGGCAAATATATCCCATGTACACAGTTCAGCATGGCGGCTACTTGAAGCGTGATTAGCGCGGCTGAGTTCTGGGCTGCGATAATAACAGTGCATAGTTGCCTATAGTGCTCTTTACCGCCCAGTGGGCGCTGAAGCGTCCTAGGGGAGCGGTAGGGACCTCGAGACGCAATTTAGGGGCGTTGATGCTGTCCTGGGGGTGCTACCGCATTTGAAAATATACCTGAATTATCTATACAAACCACACTACACATTTTTTTCCTTCTAACTTTTTATGTTAAGTTAATCAAATTCAACAATAAAAAAAGTTTTAATTTTTTTATAACATCAAGTGACGGGACGAACAAGTCGTGCGCCTGGTGGTAAGCTACATGCCTGTCCATAACAGTTACAGTGCCACTCGGAGCTTTAAATTGCAACGATATCGAGGGGCACAACCACTGTGCCCGTCACCCCGAGACATAAGTTGACAAGTCCCATATTCCTGTAATCTCACCAGCACTCTTACCTTTCAAAACCGGAACACGGCAATGCTGACATTACTGCTTGGCGGCAGAAATAGGTAAGGTGGCAGTTTTTTTATCTTGCTTAAGTGGACGGTGAGCCAATGAGTTTGGGAACCTATGATATGCCGTCGATACGATAAGAAGAAGAAGACGAGAGAAATTAATGTAGGCCATAGAAATATTTCTCGCGGCCTATTAATCTAAACCACGGGACGCCTGCGTGACAAAATAGCATGGTATGCTACTTTGCCTAGTTACATACAGCAGCAGTGTATACAACAGTGTAATGGCTTTTTTACAATGAGAAAAATTAAAGACATTTATCACTTTTGAACTATAGTTTTATTCAACAATTACTTATTTGAGTGATGTTGTACTGTTCCAAAGCTTTCAAATGAATCTAAAATGATTTTATACAACATTTATCTATGACAACATTTACTTGCATACACCAATCTCTCATTTATTAATTGTCATAAACAATTCATCCATTCTCGGGATAGTGTTCACTATCTAATTTCCGAGGTAATCTGTATTATTCAAGTATTCAAGTGTTACCGTCGATTTTTTTATAATTTCAAGTGACGACGCGCGACGGTACGTCCAAGTCGTGTTCCTGGTGGTAAACTATACGCTACTTACAGTTCCACTCAGAGCTTTAAATCGCAAATATCTGAGGGGCACTGCCACTGCGCCTGCGACCCTGAGACATAAATTGACAAGTCTCATGTGCTTGTAATTTCACCAGTACCCATAACCACAAAACCGGAACGTAATAATGCTCACATTACTGCTTGGCGGCAGAAATAGGCAAGGAAGCAAGTACTTCTCTGGATGAACTCTTTCGCAAGATTGCTACTGAAATATATTATTATTGTTATAATTATTATTATTATTTAACATACTTGAATACTTAATTAATAAAAATTTTACACAAAAAACAGGCTGAGACCACAAACACGAGAATGATCCATTAATCACTCCAAATCATTTTTATGCATTTTAGACAATATTTTTTTTGTCGTTCTGTATATATTTTTAGCATTTAATTCGTTTGTAGACATTTAACTCACTTTCACCTAGATTTTCTATTAATTTATTTATTTACTTTATTTGACCACTAAAACATCACAATTTTACATCAATTACTTCATGAATTGATTTTTAGGCATTGACTAGATATTTAATGAAACCTAATGAGTCGAAAACTAAAGTTGTTTTTTAGTTAATCTACTTCACTATAGAAGGTACACTAGTAGGTGACGTACGTAAGTACTTAATAAAAGAAGTCCCTAATTGCTTTCTTAATTGTACTCTTTACCAAAACTAAATATTCTTGGGCAGGTTTGAAATACATGCTTTTTAAACACCTACAGAGTAAGAAAAATCGGGACAGTCAGGAATACAAATTTCTCGAGGTTCCAATAAAAATAAGTCAAATAAAATTGGAATTTTTGAGCGCACTCTGGATATTTTTTTAAGGCTCTTTCTTATCTAAGAGAGGATGCTACCAGGGAGCACCCTGGTAGCATTTAACGTTAATCGTTTAACCCTGGGGTACGTATACTCTGATTGCGCAATCGGTCGGTAGTGGAAAGTGATAACCCTCAATGTGTACACTTTGATTACTATATCAGTTTCACCTGCCCAATAGTCGTACGATTTGTCGCAATAGATTGCGCGATTCGTTTCAATTGTTTTATTTTTTTAAAACGATTCCTAACAGATCACAATATTTTTAATACGGTTTCAGTTTTTTGCATCGAAACAATTTTTTTTTAAACTATTTAAAATTAGACGACAACTTATAAACGTACGCATACAATAGAATAATTCACATTTTATGTAGATATTTCTAATCGAGTGTAGTCAAAAAGTGGCCAGCACACACTCCAAAAGCATTACGATTTGGTTCCATATCTCCTTTACTTAAATACGTAACAAGTCTCAATTACATATATGTAAATGCACACTTCACTATTTATTTTTTTAATTGAGTAGGTGCATAATACGTTAATTACAAAGTACCTTGTAATTTTATCAACATAATTCTACTCATACTTCTGTTTGAAGAATTTGTCATAAAAAATCCCTAATCGTTTTACAATAAAAGAACCTTTTTTAATTAAAGTATAAAATCGTAAAGCAAAAGTCGTTGAATGGGCTCCATACATTGTAGGCACCACTATGGATCATGGTATACTGATTCGAAAAATATAATCAACGGTATTTAAACGACGTACGCTTCAAGAGCAAGCATAGCTAGAGCCGCCATCGCTGCAACGGCTGGTACCGTCACTACCCACGCGAATATAATGTTCCTGAAATAAAAAAACAAATATCAACATCCGATTGATTCAAGTACACAAGTAATTATATTTATCAATACACAGTTATTTTTCAATTATTTAATTCTATATTCGTCTCGCTAAAGGTAATATGTATATTTAAATAATTATTTATAGATGTTATAAATATATTATTTAAAAAACCGTCCTCAAAAGTTTGTGTGAGTCAAACACAATAAACCTGATTCATCCCCTGATTGGTCACCCTAAAAGGTCACCCTAAAAGGTCACCCTAAAGGTAAGGAATATTTTCTTCAAATTTGAATGGGTCCACTGGTGACTGACCACCTTTCCAACAAAAAAGAATCATCAAAATCGGTTCACAAATGTCGGATTAGTCATGTAACATACACACAAAATAATACAGTCAAATTGAGAATCACTTTTTGAAGTCGGTTAAAAAACATTATGTGATTTGTAACATTAAAATGTCAACAGCCCTTGTTGCTAACAATACCTTTACTGGCGCTTAGAATATGCCAACAATGGTTTCTGGATTATCTTTGCAAGCAATATTTTGTAACAATTATTATATTAATTACTAGTTGAATTCACTATTACAAAAGTTCATTCCATTTGTAGGTATTAAGTAATGCGAACGAACGAATTATAATCAGTAATTTATAAAGTAATTACACGGAGAAGATAAACTGTCTTTTAAAAAGACACCTAAACACCTTTTAAAAAGGCGTTTTAATATATTTTTTAGATAACTTCTTATAGAAGCTTCCTAAAGTAGTGAAAAAAAAAGTACGTTTAGGTATAAATTATGTAGTAAATAGTTATATAAAAAAGTAAATTATATACTGCTAGAACCACGAAAAACGTAAAGTGATCCAGCCAACCTGACGTCAGAATGGTTGGTCCCTTTATTTCTTTAATATTTACGTCAGCGCAAAGGTAGAATACATATCAATAAAGTTACTAAATAGTAGAAAATAGGTAGTAAATAATGAGCATAGTTTGATTGGTATATCTCGTTTGGTCCAGCCATCCTGGCGGACACCTCTCATCATTCCTTTCGAGACCATGGTCATTGCAACACGTCCGAAACGTCGAGGTAAATAATATACAGGATTAAGTTCCGATATTAAATTTCGAATAATGTGTGAAAATCGTGAAACTTTAGGCAATGTAACAGTATTTCATTAGTAGGCCTGATTTTGGAGCAAATGTCTTCGAAAGGACAAGGAAAGGCCAAGGAAAGATGAGTAAGACCTCAGCACGGAGCTCAACCAGATTGAGGATGACCTTAAAAAGGCGAAGTCAAAAATAAAATGAAACCTAAACAAGCATGTCAGGAATGTTGAGTAGGTGTGCAGTCTCAACCTTCAACATTGGGAGACAAGTGTGATGTATGTATGTGTCGTGCCAAAATAACGACATCGCAATATTAAACTTTTCATATCGATATATTACTTTCCACAGCGACAACTAAATAGTAAACCACTTTCCATAGTTAGGACGTCGCTAGATACATCGGACAATGAAAACTGGCGTCAAACGGAACGGCTGCTCTTTTCAATATTTTTTGCCAGCTCTATATTCCACTTTCACAAAAGTCGGCATTTTGATTTCCGACAGCATTTGATAATGGAACGAAAACATTTCTTGCATACTTATCATGCCAGAAATGTTTTCGAAATACAATGTAAAAATTAACATCATCAAAGGCGATTACGTACATGTATTTACAATATTTATATAATTTTATCTAAATTCAAGCATAGCAACGAGTTACGATGTGAACACAGCTCTAGATATGTGTATAATAACGACGTTATGTCTGGATATAGATACAACTACGCCGCCGCCTGTCGCGCCGTAGTTCGTGATTACAAATTGAAAAGAGAGGAATTTTTATTGCTGATAGGATAAATAGAAACTTGGTACTTAGTGTTTAGTGTTTAGTGTTTAGTAGCTTAGAGCTTAGCCTTTCGTGACAAATCCTAATTGGTAAACATCACAGGTAGTGTTTCGTGCCACTGCCTGGTGACAAATATTATAAAAAGGTAGTAGTAAAATTTTTCATCCTTGCGGATAGGCTAAGGTGTCTAAGCCTTACTTCCAGA
>NW_020653945.1:18239772-18259388 GCF_003589595.1 Hyposmocoma kahamanoa
TAGGAAATGAAACTATTTTTCCGGATTTAAATCGCGTATATTTGTTTTTTTTTGTTTGAAAAAACAAAAACGCTATTTTAATCTGGAAAAATAGCTTCAATTCCATACTAAGACAAAGTTGAACTTTAGCGTCCGTACTAATTTTAAATAAAACTGTAAGACGTCTACGTCTTCCTCCGGATTTAGTTACAAACATTATAATGCCAAACATTGTACACGTTAAAAGAGTACAAGCAAAAGTATGACAAGAAAATAAGAAAAACAATTTTTTAAACTATGTGTGGTGGGTGCAAGTGTGAAAGTGCTGTAGTACACACACTTGGATGAGCCTTATGATATAAATCTTGGATTCAGTATAAATAAGTATAGTAGCATAAATAAGTATATATGTATGTATAATATAAACGTTACAAAGTTGAAGTTTAGTATTAGGAAATGGCGTACAGATGAGAGGATCTCCTTAACAGTGTACAACAGTTACAGTTACAGTTGTGTTCGGGCTCATATTATTCGTTTTGACGAGGATTATTTCAGTTATCCATGGTAACGAACACAGTGGAAGCGGAGCTTACTTTTGACGTCGGATTTTTATAATAAAAACTTATAATTACTCACGTGTCTGGAGTTATGCTTGTAAGATCCTCTCCAACAGTCTGTATGACTCTACGCCCCCACAGCCAAAGGCCTAGAGCGATACCAACTCCACCAAACACGAGGATCGCTAAGGGTGTCTCTGCCCGCGCGTGCGCTCCGCCCTCGGAGTATAAAAGCCATAGGGCTACTAGAGGCCCGATGGCGTTGCTGTTCGAAAAAGTTATGATTAGTTGAGGCTATCAGCGCAAAAATGGTGTAATCCACATAATTTTTTTGTGCAATAATATTTTAAATGATGTTAAGGTACATAATTGTTTTTTCATCAACATCATCATTTCAGCCAAAAGACGTCCACTACAGAGCATAGGCCTCCCTCAAAGAATGCCACAACGACCTGTCCAGCGCTGCTTGCATCCAGCGGAGTCCCACATTCTTCACCAGATCATCAGTCCACCTTGTGGATGGTATCCACACGCTGTCTATTCCGGTACGCGGTCGCAGCTCGAGAACTCTTCGACCCCGTCGGCCATCTGTTCTGCGAGGAATGTGCCCTGCCCATTGCCACTTAAGTTTTGTAATTCTTAGGACTATGCCGGTTATTCCGGTTCCCTTGCTGATATTCTCACTACTGATTGAGCCTTCTTATTAGGCCCATAGTGAGCGACCACAACTCAGTGTCGTAAGTTATCACTGGCAATACACACTGGTCGAAGACTTTTGTCTTGAGACACTGTGGTATTTTGGACAAAAAGATATGGCGTAATTTCCCGAACGCTGCCCAGCCGAGTGGGATTCGACGATTGACCTCTTTCTCGAAGTTGGACCTACCTAACTGGATAATTTGTCCCAGGTATTCATAAATCGTGAACAACTTCGAGTGTAGAGTTTCCCATCTTCATGGGAGTTGGCCGTACATGGTTATTATACATGTTCTTCATTTCGTCCATGTTCATTTTAAGACCGACTCTTTCGGATGCTATTCTGTACATGAAAAAGAAATGTAACTATCTGGCAACACTAGTAATACTGAAAAAAATTCTCAGTAACAAAACAGTGTATTAAGTATACTTTTCTCGATTCTCCCGCATAAAATAAAGTTATTATATGTAACGCTGAGTTGCAATATGAAAAGTTGATCAATTAACCTGACATCATTGCCACCATGAGCAAAGGCGCCAAAAGTAGCAGTAAGCACTTGTAAGAAGGAAAATAATCGCAGTGTGTCCGGAGGGGGTAGTGCGGGTGGTACGGGCGGTGGTGTGTGGGCCGTGCGAAGTAGTGGTACGGCGCTGGAATTAGGCGTGATGGCCGGTAGGCGAGTTGGTCCATCGCAATCGATACTCCAAGCGCTGCTGCCGTCCGGTTCCTGAAAATGCAGAAACATATAAGTACATGCACTTACACGTATTTCCAGCAGTTTTTTAATAAATAAATAACGCACATACTCACAGCCCAGCACTAGGGAAATCTGTCATGGACACACACAGACAACCACAAACTAAATGTAGGCCATACAAATATTACTCCCAACCCAAGAATCGAACCCGGGACTTCTGCGTGGCAGACCAATATGGTAACCATTCGGCCACTGAGGCAGTTATTTTGATACTTTTGAATTATGACTTGAACACATGTTCGCAAAAATTGCTATAGGTATGATGATATTCCTAATAGTAGACCACAAAAAAATTGGTCCTTTTGCTCAGTTCCGTACTAAAAGCCTACCTATGAGGTCACAAGGTCCTTGGACAGACGTCATTTCCAAAGCGATACAACAATAGTATAGACGCTCAAGAAGTGGCTAAAAAATGTATTAGAACTTTATGAAAAATCATTACTTACCTTTTCAAATCTAGTGGGTGGCGTATCAAATTCCACATTATTCGGGATAGCTCTAGTCGCAGCAAGTCGATCAAAATCCACTCTAGCTATTGTATCATACGAATCGCCTAAAAATCCATTTTTCGAATCGTAACTCTCCCCCATTCCAGCCATGTGTGTGGAATCAAGACTCTTGCAACAACTTAAAGTTTCATCGATGTACTTAAGAGTGTTTATTTGGGGATCGGCATCGACCAACTGTAGTCTTGATTTGTTAGGTGGACTTAAACTTCTGGAGAGGATACTACAGTCGTCCATGGTTGCAAGCAAGGCTCGATTCCGTGCGTTCATTTCACGTACTCCAATGGACACTTTATCGGCTTCGCTAAGGGTGACCATTTCGGAACTTTCGGCTATTACTTCGAGCACTTTGCCGTCGTCAGAGAGCATAGAGGTAGGACGCTGGGTTACATTGTTCTTATTGGAATGTGTTGGTGTGTTCGCTGGTGTCGTTTCTGTAAATAATTGCTATTGAGTAAGATTACCTAAGATTGTCTAACATAATGCTATCTGCATAATACGACAAGTATGGCAACTAAAATCATACGCAGCAGCGCGGCTTATTATGTGCGCCCATCCCGCGCTATGTACGGACTAGGGCTTTCAATCTCGCATCATTTCCGCGTCACGAGAAAAAGTCTTCAAAAACCCGGGAAAAACGAGACATTCGAGACTGTTTTATTCGCTTCCCTCATCTGACTTTAAGGTACGAAAGTATGGTGTATACAATTAATTATCGTAAAAATTGTTAGTTACGTCTTATATTGTAAGGAGTAGTCTCTTCATCTTACAATTTACACATCATCAATATTCAATCCCTTATAAGTGTCACTGTTTCACGGGCACGAGTCTACTCAAAAAATGCCCTCTGGCCCAATACTGGTAGTTTGCAGCGTCTAGACATTCAGAAGATTGTACATGCAGCGACTAGACATTCAGGATTGAATAGACGAAACTCGACATTCGGAGAATTCATCCAATCTACATTTGCCACTCCGGTACAGTTGCTAGCTCAATTTTTAAAAGAAAACGTGCGCGCTGAGGATGTAGGAGAGGCACACGACTGGATTCTAACTGCCATTTTGCAATTGCGACAAAGTCATTATGCATGTAATTACGTACTAAGAGGGCAAGCGTTTAGTCAATACAAACACAATAAAAATCCTTCAAAAAATTTAAAAAAAAAGCTAATTTCAAATCATCTTATCAATCCTCTTGATCCGCCTTGACCGCTAATCTTGCGGCTTCCTGAGCCTGAGGAAGTCATAAAAATGTTTCGCGATAGTGTGGAATTGCGTTCTCGAGTTCCCACCATATAGCGATGGGGCGAAACACCATCTAATTTGAGGCGATCGCGAATGATTGATGAGATGAAATATTTTGGATTTCCTGACGCTAAAAAAAAGTTAGTAAAATGTTATTACCGTTGGAGACTCCGAGAGTGAAATTGACTGGTGCAGACGACAGCCTCCGCTTATAGTAGGGCACGAGAATGGCACGCACCAGACCGGCTACAAGTGCTCCTAGAGCCACGGATCCCGCAAGCGCGACCAACAATGGGATCTTATCCATTGCTAATACTGAAAAGAAAGAGAGAAAGAGACAATATACAGCATAATGAAATAAATAAGTATACGTACGTGTGCACGTGAGCTCCTGTACTCAATCCCAGTGGGACCAATTTGGAATGGGCGGTCTAGGTCTGATATTTTATACTATCAGCGCAAAAGCGGTGTAACCCACATTCAATTTTTTCTACAATATTACTTTAAATGACACTAAAGCACATACTTGTTTTATTTAGGAGCAATAAAGCTTCTTGTGAAAGAGTTCGTCCAGGGAAGTACTGCCACCGTACTTACTTACTTCTGCCTACGCGTACTTAATTACTGCGTTCCGGTTTTAAAGGGTAAAGGTGCTGATGAAATTACAGGCACATAGACTTGTCAACTTATGTCTCAAGGTGACGGGCGCAGTGGCCCAGGCCCTCAAACCTTTGTGATTTAAAGCTCTGATTGATAACGGAACTGTTATGGACAGGCGTGTAGCTTACCATCAGGCGCACGACTTATTCATCCCGTCACTTGATATTGTAAAACAAAATAAAAAAATAAAAAATATTTTGATGGTTTATTCATGTTTAAAAAATATTTAGTTTTTTTCGTCATGAAAATAGCATCCAAATATAAAATAATTAACTAATTATAATGCACACTTTAATTTAATCTATTTTGTCGCTATAAAATAAGTAATTTAAAGACAAAGTAATATTGTAGAAAAAAAATGGATGTGGATTACACCACACTGCGCTTTTGCGCTGAATGGGGCACTAAATGAGTCTATCATTTATAAAACGCACTTTGACTTCTATTGAGCAAAATTGGCGCGATAAGCAAGTTTTTCGTATTTACACAACGAACTTTTTCTAAGTTTAAGCAAGAAATTATATTAAAATTTGAGTTTGTTTCTTAATTTCTTGCTTGACTGGCTTACTTAAAGTTCGTTTTTTAAATCACAGCCTAAATATTTTCGGTAGTTCAAGCGAAGTTCATCACTCTGATGGTGTTCATGAGATCTCTGTCTATTGGGAATGTGTTACTTTGAAATCAAATATAAAGTCTTAGGATATCAATTTTTCATCTATGTATAAATAAACTCACACTTAGGCCCATCGTGCACAACGCTCAGCACGTTAACAGCAACAGTGGCGCCATAAAAGAACGGCAGCGCGCGTAGTCCAGCATTGAGCGGCTCCGGCACACGCAGAATGAACCGCCGAACCAGCCAATACAGAATAGCTGACACCGCTCCACTTAGCGCTGGCGATATAAACCAGGACAGCACTGGAAATGTAAAATATTGAATACGTCAAAATATAGTTTAAAATGTGTTAGTACAGTCAGATAACAAGAAGTAACGAAAATGGACACTCTCCGCCCCTCCCTAGCTTTAGGTACCGCACCACGACACGCACATTGACGGTCACATTGACTGAACGGCAACAAGGTTCTCGGCAAGCCGTTTTAAAAAACTTATTTCGGGGAATCATTCAATTATTGTTTACTTCATTTATTTATTGCAGAGTAATATAATATATAGATTTATCATATAAATACAATGAGAAATAATATAGTAGACAAGAGTTCTCGACTTTTCAATTTGTATTGCCGATAAATATATAGTGAATATAATTATTAACTAAGAAATGGTAAAGTTGGACACAATTTCAAATACCTTGGTTGCCTTATTTAAAAGTACCTGTCCAAAATACAACATTTTTGGAGCTTTTAAGTTTAATATTTTTAAAGAAACCTTCAGGATTACTCTGGTAAGTGAATTAATGCAAAATATAATACTATATTGATATAAATACCTAATAAACATGTGTAATTATTAGAATTCTATTAATAATAATAATAACGCACACACTCAACATGGCCCCGCACTAGGGAAACCCTGTGTCGCGGGTGCCATGGACACACACATAGACAACCACAAATTACATCCAAACTCACGAGAGAAATAATTGTAGGCCATACAACTATTTCTTCCGGCCCGGGAATCGAACCTGGGACCTCTGCGTGGCAGTCCGGCATGGTAACCGTTAGGCCACGGAGGCAGTAATAGAATTATAGATAACAGATTCGCGTCAGAATTTTCGCTTTGTTGCCGCTCTGACCACGTACGAGAAAGTAATGAGTAACCCTGCCACTTCACGCACACATTTGCACGTGTGCAAATAGCGCCTTACTGTATGTAGTAGTAGTACGTAAATAACTTTCGACTGTTGTATGGAGTGTCCGGGGTGTGATACAGTTACAATGATAACCCTTATAAGTGCTAGAGAAACTCGTGAATCAAGGGGTAGTTCTCCTAGACCCTGAAGAAAAAACATTTAAGTGTAAAGACAACTAAGATATCTTGCTGGCCACGTAGAATACGAGTCGCCCGCGCACATCGATCACGTCACTACCATCTTATATATTTATATATTCCTTAGAATTCCCTAGTTTTATATTACTTTGACTCTGCTCCCAATACCCTGTAGTTGTCGTTCACTCAGTATCAACACGTTTTTTAATATTATTCACTTTATTTTTGTTTACTTAAATATTTCGATACCTCCAATGAATTGGTTAGTTTCTGTTATCGAGTTCTTAGGTTTTCGCGATTGTTACACATAGGAAATGAAACTATTTTTCCGGATTTAAATCGGATGTATTTGTTTTTTTAAACAAACCAACGTTTCGGGCCCTTTACAGGTCCCAAGGTTTGTTAAATTTAAATCCGGAAAAATAGTTTTTTTGATTTCCTTGTTTCTGTTACTTTTGTAAACAATCATATTTATTTACTAACATTATGCTCCCCGAATTTTGTGAAAAAAAAAATAAAGAAACAAAAACAAAATTCGAAAAAGAAAACAAAAAATTAATAAAAAAAAGAAACGAAAAATAAAATAAAAACAGGACAGATGCGAAAATTAAGTCGGCGTATATTGGAGGTATCGATTTATTTGATAGTTTTGATAACTACGCGAAATTAGCTCATTTAGAATATTATTTGTTATTACATAATATACCAATAGTCATTGTTTAAGTTCATTACTTCGATTGGGAGTTAAAAACAACTTTGTTTTAAGTTACCAAGTCGTGTGCCTGGTGGTAAGCAACACGACTGTCCAAAGCACTAAGATCTTGTGAGTTGTGAGTTAAATCAACTATTGTCAAAATGTCAAAGCTTCCGATCGGCCAGTTGTGAATCGCAGTTATGCACCTCGACTCGGAAGAGACGCAGTTTCCGATCGGGAGAGGCAATCAAAATCAAGCTGCAGGAGTTCTATAAAAAGTCTCCAACTCAACACTTACCAATAGCTCCAAGCGTAGACCATCTAACACCAACAGGTCCTTTCGCAGTCAAAGTAAATCCCACGGTGGCACCAACAACGGAATGTGTGCCAGACACGGGCAGTTTTAAGGCTGTAGCCACTATAAGCCACGCTGCGCTAGCTATCAGGGCAGCCAGACAGCCCGCAGCCAAAAGACGCTCACCTCCATTGGTGTAAAGGTTCACGTCGAGTATGCCCTTGCGCATCGTGTCTGATACTTTGTAACCTGGTGTATATAAGAAGATTTATTTATTTTTAAATGTAGCTACGGTGAGTAGCAGAGATCTTCAAAACATAATATTTGTTAACTGTAATAGAGTTCTTTATGAACGCAAGACTATAGACAACATGTTACTTAATGGAGCATTAAATCTAATGGACTTTTGTGCGTTAGTTGCCGCGGCTTATTGCCCTCTACCACAAAAATCTTTTTAATTCCGTTAAGATTAACACTACAAAACCAATTAAGTAAGTCGAACATGGCGTCAAGTCGTTTATAAGACAATGCGGATTAAAACACTATTCATTTATGTTTGTGTCTCTCTCTATTTTTAACCGACTTAAAAAAACGAGGAGGTTTTCAATTCGACTGTTTTTATATATGTAAGTTAAGCAATTATTACGGCTTTTGTGAACCGGTTTTGATGATTCTTTTTTGTTGGAAAGAGGGTACCTCAGTGTTGGTCCCATTTAAATTTGAATAAAATATTCCACCTCTAAGGGTGGCAGACTAGGAATCCAGTTTCGCGCGCCTTCCGGTAACCGATTTCAATAAAACTTGGCAAATTATTGTTGCCCAGGGTGCGCAAGACATACAGAAAATGAGACTTCGTGCTGAGAGGCTTCTTTGATGCACCCCAGCAGAATGTACGATAACACGATTCTCTACAGAGGTCTGTATGCGATAATAGTAGTATCTCGCGCATTATGTCGCTCACGCGCTAGTCGCGCCCTACAGTGCTAACCCTACAGAACGTTTATACAAGTTATCTACTGTTTGTTATTCTTTTAATACAGATTAAATTATTTTAACAATACCTATTCTTTCTTACGACGCCGAATTGTCCACGATTTGCGCGAGAGCGACATGAAGCGCGAGATCTCTATGCGAGAATAGCAGTATCCGCACTTTATGTCACTCTCGCACTAGTCGCGCCCTATCGTGTTAACCCTACAGAACGTTTACAAGGTTAAGCACTTTATTTACCGTTTGTTATTATTTTAATACTGATTAAATTATTTTACCAAAACCTATTCGTAGGAGTCGTAAGACTCCAAATTTTGCAAGAGCCATAACGACAGACTAAAGCATTTAGTTGCATATAGAGTATTTATTAGGCACTGAAAATATCAAATTGCAACAAATCAAAATAACACTTACCAATAAGAACTGCGCCGGCGATCTCGAAAACAGTGGCAAGCAGGCATGCCTGCGTTAAAGTTAACACCTTCGATCCAACGCTTGTCCCGAATGAATTGGCCACATCATTGGCACCAATCCCGAACGCCAATATAAATGCCACCACGAACCCACATATTACCAACCAGAATAACTCGTCGGCATACGGCTCCATTCCTTAACTCTTTACTTATATTAAAACCCCACATAGAAACACATTTTTATATTTAAAAAGAAATTTTCTAGCACCTATCCAATTATTTCAACGACAATATTTTTATTTTAACAACAACTTTTTCAAACTTCGCTAACACTTTTCAAAGCAATAATCCTTTCTTTAACAATGAAACAAATGAAAAAAATACCGCTTGTATCACTAAGTTATATTTAATAATTGCAATAAGGCTAATTTTGTTAAAATATCATAAATGATAATTAAAATACGTCAAATAATGAGTTTCAGGATTGAATTGTTGTGCGTCACAACGACTGGTGTTTAAATTGTCTTTGAAGATGTTGAGGCTTGGTTAAATTTGGGTTCATCATTTCTGAAATAGAAACAATCATATGGTTTAATTTACTTCTAAATATCGAGTTCTTAGATTTTCGCGATTATTACACATAGGAAATGAAACTATTTTTTAAATTTACTATCTCAGTCAACCGTGACCATAGGACTTATACAAGACTCGATGCGTTGGTTTGTTTGAAAAACAAATATTCCTATGCGTTTTAATTCCGAACAAAATAGTTTCATTTTTTCTTTTCCTTTTCTTTATTTCATAACTAAGTAAATTACACTCGAAATCGTCACGTTGAATAATTTGAACCCTACTACATAGGTAGGTACACATCCTTTATTTCAACTCTATTGACAACAAATAATCTCATGGCGTTAGTTGAATAAAAGGTATAAAAAAATGTACAAATGATTCTATCAAAGGTTTGTCATGTCATGTGATTTTTAAATTTTGACAAGACTAACGCAACACTGCGAGATATGACGCAAGAGCATCCGGGCAAAAACAATTCATTAAAGGGATCCATCACAATCTTCGGCACTGAGGGAACGAATAAGGAGATGGGGATTACTCAATTATTAGCCATTAAAAACTACTAATACCCAAAGTCTTCTTCATTCCTAAACTATAGTGTTAGAGAAATCGGAATTGTATATGTGGTATTTGTGTGTGTGGAAGAATTTGTACACCACTACATACGCAATTCCGAACTCTCGCTAATATCACTACACTAGGTAACATTAAAAGCGACGTGGAAAATCTCAAATACTTAAATAACAGACAGATCGTAACGGTCAAAGAAAAACGCAAAATTTTCAGTGGATCTTGTAATATAAAATCTACTCTAATACCAGAATTCTTAGTTGACCAGTTATGTACTGTATAAATGTCCACAGTAACAGAGCACCGGCTTATAGGTGACCATGGCGTTTATATGGCTAGATGCCAAATATGAAATCATTACCTAAATAAGCATACTTATAATCCAGTAAGACACAGAAGGATAACCTTTTTTCGACAGAAAAATAAACCTTTCCATGGCAGATTTTCATAGAAACTCGTAACTTTGGATCACGTTTATGTTTAACTGACTTTACGTTTTTGTCTTTCGTCAATCATTTACATTTCAATTTAATTGCGAAAATTTTTAATTATATTATTGAATTAAAAGATACGTTAAATTAGATTCTTGAGTTAAATATTTGAGGATAACCACTCAAAAAATTTGTAAAAGACCACATGGTCAGCACGTTATCGATTAAACGACGCCATGACAAAGATATTTTGCACTAATTGTGATTTAACTCACAAACCAGACATCGCAATTCGAAATTTCCTTCTTTCGATTACAATCAATTACTAAATAAATTTCGTATTATCCATTTCGTAGAAACCCTAAGTCTAATTGCGATAAAAGAGCTAGTAAATGTCCATGTCAATGAATCTAACGTCAGTACATTTTCTTTAGAAATTGTATACGGAATTAAATGACGTCTCTTATTTACACTTAATTATGAATGAAAAGATGTACCTACTTACTTTTAAAAAGCGTAGGATTTTACAGTCCTAAGCGTAACACAAGTGATGAAGGGCACAAGATTCCCTTGAGGCTCTCAGCTGAGGACTGAAGTTGACAATGAGCAGGAGCCGCCGGCTGAATAGAGCATGCGTGAAGGTCGCGCCCCACTATTTCCTTCCCCTTGCCAAATACAATAAGTATTTCGTCTCAGTCAAAATACCCCTTGCAAGTTATTCCCCTCATTGCGCCTGCCGGTTTGCTTTCCATGCGCATTCTTATTGGATTAAGAAACCTGTTTATAAACTTGCACGTTAGGTAGGGTACGCAACTACTTGCTTAAATATTTAGGTATCATACAAGTATACGATGACCTTGAGTATGTATGTTACTTTTTATATATTATAATGATAATTTTATCGGAATACTCTGCATTAGTACACAAGAAGCGCCTAGTGCAAAATTGCAAAGGGTGTGTATTGCGTGTTGGTAGATATTATTGCTTTTACCGCACTGCAGGCGCAATTATCATAGGTTGACTTCTTCTCATGTAGTTGTATGTTGCTGTATGTAATACGTGCGTAGTTTTCCAACCTTAAAATTGTTGAAAACATTTTCAATTATCTTATCTAATAAAGACAGCCAAGGCTGTCCAAATCACACAGTAATGTAATATCTATCCATGATATTATTTATTTTTAACGGTCGCCTATGCATGTATGTGCCAGATAACTACACCAGACATTGCTTAAAGTCCGTGCAGAATGTGGATAACGCAATAAAAAAAATTTAGTGGTAGTCACTGTTAAATATTTGATTGATTCTACATTCGAATATCAACGTCTCGCTCTCGCTGACACTCGTTCGTATTAGTTGGCTTGCATTTTTATTAGGGACTACTTCTCCTAAACGATTTGAGGACTTTTCTAGCCGTCAAGTGCAAGTAAGCTACGAGTACATAAAAAATCTTGTTTTGAATCACTAACTTATTGACTTCTTTTGCTTTTTTTAAATTCAGGACTAGTCTAATTTTTGAATAATTTTTCGAAAAATAATTTTGGGCACATTTCTGAAAAATTGGGAAAATATAATTCGAACTCATATTATTTTGTTCTACGTTTAGATATATACATATGTTTAAATGTTTAATACAGCGTGAATTATAAATTTATAAAATAAAATTATATAAGCATTGTGTTATAATTTTTTAAACCCTGCTTGGCTTATTTGCATAATTTCTCAGAGTTCAGTATCCTCAACTTTTGATAGGTGTCACTGTGTGGAAAAATGTAGAAATAATATTCAGAAAAACATATTTTTTCAAAATGGAAATTTTTCCATGATGCAACACTAGACCCCTATCCCAAAGAGGTGGCTCAAAAAAATTTATATCCTAGCTGCCAAAACTACTGGTAGGTAAGTTCTCAAATAGTAGATTTTTTTCGAAATATTCCGAAAATTTGAAAAAATTTGAGAAATTGGAAAAATATCATTTCGAACGCTCATATTATGTTCTACGCTTAAAAATATCTTTTGAAATTTTATTTAGCGTGTATTATAAAAGAAACTTGTACAGGGTCAAGAGCACGTTAAGCTTAACACTTTTAACTTGAATCCAACTCTATGCCACTTACGATAAGAACGGTCCAAAGTACAAAGTGTCAAGCCTTATGTGTTCTTGACTACAGATAAAAGCCACTTTTAAGCAAAACGAGTCAGAAAATGATTTCACAACAGTGAAAAACCTCCAACAACTACACCACCACCACCTCTTGTAGGCTCCATCATTTTCGTTCAGTAACTTCAACTTTCGACAGGTATCAACGTGAAATGTGAAAAAATAGAGGAAAAATATTGAAAAAATATGCGAAAAAATATTGTTTTTGCTCAAATATATATTTTTTTCGAAATGGAAATTTTTTATGACCCAGCACTAGCCAAAACCAATGCTGTCACTGTCGCTGTCAGTAGTGTCAAAATGTCGTTCGTTCAACTTCTCGGCTAACGTCATGTTAACGTCAAAGTCAAAATCGTGAAGAAAATTTTGTAATATAATATTTCATATTAAATTTTCGCTGTGTAATTCCTATATAATGTGACGTGGAATATAACAAGTTATAGTGTAAAATTATAATGTTCTTCCGTAATGTTTTCTGCGCTGCCAATTTGAATAATCCATGGTACGGTTCCATAATAACCTAAGAATGTTGTCTGTTGTTGTTTTAGACCCGAAAGTATAACGTACGTAATTATTTCTCGGACTCTATAATGTTACATTTATTAGTGCACAAATAATTCTCATTAAGGCAAATCTGCATTGGCTACTAATAAAAAACTTAGGCTTACCTATAAAACGCTTATTTGGTGGGGCCCAGCTACAGGATTTATGCAGACTGTCAAATAAAATACTTTGAATTAAAGCCTTATTCTTTTTAAATGAGGCTATTAGTGCAAAAGTGATGTAACCCCATGAAATGCATATAGAAAATAATAAGAGATTAAAAGTTAGTTCATTTTATATATCGACGCTTGAAAGGTAAAATGGGATAGGCGACACTTTTGGGTCATACTGAGTTATATATACGGTTGGAATCAGAAACATTAGCTGATTCCAACAGTATATATAACTCAATATGTCCAAAAGTGTCCTTATCCCATTTTGCCTTTCAAGCATCAATATACTAATTGTATATTGTCTCTTAGCAAACCACACAGCTGAATTCGAAAATTGGCAGTTTAACTTTTTAAAGTTACTGAAAGCAAAATGAAACGAGAATATCAATGAAAATGATATAATCATCACACATACAATTATTTGTTATCTATAAATAGAGCATCTATTATTAACAACAGCTTGAAATATCTTGTATATATATATGTATATAATAACAGATACAGTTTTTTCACTCACCTTTAAACAACAATACGACTAATATAATTTATATTTAGTATATTGAATATCATGATGATTTACTACCTTGATATTATTTTCATAATAATGCACACAATCATAGCCCTGCACTAGAGAAACCCTGTGTCGCTGGTGTCATGGACACACACATAGACTACCACAAATAACACCCAAACTCTACAGATAAATAAATATAGGCAATTAATATACTTTAATTTTTAAATTTTTTTTTAAATTATTTACAATCAGTCGCCATACTATAATTAAATTATTGGAATGATTTTTGGTGTGTGAGAGTGAGGAAGCATTGAACACGTGCTGTTGTTTTTCGCATTAATATATCGCACTGTTAATACAATAGTGTATTAACTCAAAAAGTGTATTTTCTCAGAATTAACAAAAACTAATTACTCGCTTCCCGTGAAAGATCTGTGTAAATTTATGTATAAGTTATTTCCTACCTGCCAAAAATACATATTTAAAAACAAGTGAAAAAATTGTTTCATATTTTTGAATAAGGACTATTTTGGCCAGAACTACCTCACATAAAGCGTGTCTCGTTTTGAGTTATGTAGATATGAGTTGTTTTTTACAATATTCTAACAATGGTATAATCTTGAATTTCACATATTTTGAGTTATAACACTATTGTAAAAGCAATGCGAATAAGCATACATTTTTTTACACATGACAATAGCATCCAAATATATAATAATTATGGACTTTACTATCATTAATATTGAAATAATATTTTATAAAACCAATCAAATATGGGTTACACTACTTTTGTGTTGATAGCCTCAAATAGCACCCAGCTATTTGCACCACTTTTTCCTTGATATATGATGTATTATATATATATATTCTAATGAATGATGGAAACACCAATATGTGGCTGTAATGGAACATGAATAATACTTTAATGTATTTAACAGCCGTGGTAGCCTAATGGTTTAACCTACCACCCCTCAAGCAGAGTCCGTGGCTTTGAATCGGGCTGTACACCCGAGTGTTTCGGAATTTGTGTGAAATTTACCATGAGCTTTTTGGTGGAGCAAAAACATTGTGATGAAACCTGCACATCGAAAAGGTTCACAACACTCGAAAACATGTGAAGTCCCCAACCCGCATTGGGCCAGTGTGACAGACTATGGCCTAAGCCCTTGCCTGAGAGGAGTCCCAGCAGTGGGACATATAAATTGGTTGAAGATGATTATTGTCCATAATTTGTAGAATATATTCTATGGTATGCTGTTGACCTTATTCCTTACAGCAAAGCAGCGCTCTTACGACCAAGCAGTAATCGAGTGGGCTATGGCCGAATCCAGATCAGGAGTTCATTCCACTCTCGTCGGGGCCCACGAAAGCCTGGTCTGGAACCGGATCCGCTTGAGCATTTGAAGATAGAATCTAGGCCATTACATGCAAAAGGATTGGTCAGACCTTTCTTGTTTTCTATAGGGGTATGATAAAATTATATTTAAAGTTGCGTCATTTGCTTTGAGACCATGGACATGGTCTATAGAATTAGAGTAGATTGCCATAAGATTATCGCTTTCATTTCGTATCACACACATACAATATCAATTTATTTTTTAATTTTGTGTGAGCAGTAGGTCCCTAAAACTGTTAACCCAGCATGAAATTAATATTAAAATATTTTTAACATCTATAATTCTTATTGCATTGTTAGCATACACTATAATATTGTTTGCCATCGTGGAGAAAGGATTTGTTCATCGGCGGCGTATAATTCACTCGCCGATTATTGCCCAGAGTGTGCCAGAGACACAGGAAAAGAAGGATTCATCCATAGATATAGAAAAAAAGGATTCATCATGCGGGGTGACTCTTTTCGCGCACCCCAAAAATATTTAAAATGAATAATACATAGTGCTCCAAATACATGATATTTATTCATTTAAATTAGAATGCCACCAATACGAATTCAAGTAGACGTGTGTTGATCGTGTTCGATCGAATCAAAATTAATCTAAAAGCACCTGTGACCTGATAATCCGTGTTGTACGCTCTGCCTGGAACTGACAATATAATTGCTGTCTTGTTTACTCCCACGTGAAGTCCCCAATCACGACACGGTTCGCCTTCTCATTCTTCATTTGGGTTGAACATTTGTTCAATAGAGCATTTGTTCGATAGAACCTTCTTTCGATCGAAACAAAACGTCAAGCAATCGATCAACGGGTCAACGGATTAACGAGTCTATCTATCATTCATCGTAATTGCTCCGTGGCGTGGAGTATCCAGTACTTGGTAATTTTGTAAAATTAATTTGATTTTCGGTATGTTGTGATTATTTATGAATGCGCTAGCTAATTTTACAGAATAATAAATTAGTAATTTTGAATGCTCATATGTTTTTTGTAGGAGTTACTTTTCCTAGAAAGAAATTTTAGTATCCTTCTTTTATACATATCAACAGGAAAGAACAAAAGCTAATTGTATTATTTGCCAGTTTTAAACGCCATATGGAAGCATCGTGTCGACGGGTGACCCGCTAAATGATCGAATCATTTGACCTCATCGCATTACGCATGGTTTTCGGAAATGATCGACCGACCCAGGTCTAATTTAAAGCTCGTGTGTGGCACTATAACTGCTATGCACAGGCGTGTCGCTTATTGCACGACTTGGTCTTTTCGTCAATTGCTATCATTAAAAAAACCTCAAAGATAGGGTTGTACGTCTAGGTAAACACCAAGCTGCTGGCAGAGAACTTGTCTATCCCAATTTAGTATCTCCAACAGTTGAAGACATAGCTTTGAAACCTCCTTCCATAGATGACATAGACATTCTACTTAGATTCATAATGCTCTTTGAAAAGCTATATAATACAAACGATGTACATAAATAAGACAAAATGTTCAACCACAGGTATCGTCAGTTAGCCTCGCAGGATGTGTGATCTGGGAATACGAAAGCTTGCGAATGCACGCTGCCAACCTATTCAAAAGACCAGGCTCTTGGCTCAGTGCACAACAGAAAAAAATATATGCACATTATGTAAGTAATGACAGTATGTATAATAAAATAGTTTTTATTGTTTTATGGTCCGTATATTTGCCGAATTATGCACTGTTTTGAGTCTATTATATGCGTAAATTATCACTAATTTTGTTACATATTAAAAACACATAAGAAATCAATGCACTAAAAATAAAACATGTCATTGGTAAACAAATTTTTGGTTGCTTTGCTTGAAACTAATCTGTATGAAACAAGACTAATTCGATGAGTTTTTGACCCTAAAATAAAAAAAAAGCCCTTATTGTATTTGAACAAGTTAGTAGATGCACTGTGACGACTGTCAAAAGAATTTAGAAATGTATTACTAGTGATTGGGAACTGAGTAATGAAGCAAGTGGTAACCATTATTGCAGAAATCAGAACCTGGTCCAGTGAGGAAATGGTGGAACTCCTTAAAGGATAGTGAGAAGGTGTTCTACCCTATTCTAGCTGCCAATGTGCTAGTCTTCTGTGCTTGGCGAGTGAGAGCTTTTCAGCCCTTCATGGTCAAGTATTTCTGCTCAAATCCTTCTGGCAGTTAGTATTCTTTACTATTTTAAGCTCTCATAGATTTGCTCACTGACCTCCGGCTAGTCGCCAAAATTACGCAATGGCAAGTTTAAAAGCTTAAAGTTAACTCTGCAGGTCTGTTCTTACCACTGAACTTGCATTTGTCACTTACCTAAACATTTTCATTTTGTTCTTGTTCATGGCTATGCCGGCTCTCCCCGACATCGGCTCCATCCATATCAAATGCATCCGTAATTATAGGTACCTACTTATTTTACTACAGCAAATTAGGGAAAGGAGACTCATCAAATCGAAACTGACAAAGCTGTCACGGACCCTAACAGGGTCGTTTTAAAGTTTCTGTGACCCCATATTTGTGTATGTATTGAAATATCATTAATTATACTCACAATGAGTCCTGTACCCCATCTACGGTGGGGTCTGGGGATGTCCTTATGCTACAGGATGCGCCATACCCAGAGCTCGACCAGCCGGCAGTAACGAATGGTATTTTCAATAAATAGAAGAAATGTCGAATTTAGCAATTGAAATATCATATTATTTAGCGTCTGTAAAAATTTTAAATAACTTTTATAACTATCATTATATCAATACGATTCATGTAGTTATTATACAAAATCATAATTATTAGCGAAGAATTGGTTAACAGTTTATAAAAGAGGAGAGAGACATGGAATATAATTTTGCGCTGCGACGAAGTTTGATTATTATGTACCTAACTGAACTACTATAGGGGTATTTTACTATATATATCGCGTAAACAATCGTATTTCGTACCCCAAATTATGATTAAAGAAATGCAGATTTTTTTTTATCAGATTACAAAATTTTTTTGCTCCTATAAAACGATTGTATTTATGGCAGCCATATTGAAAAATGGCGAAAAAATAAATTTTTACTACAAATTATTATTAAACACCCCTAAAGGCTCCCCGTGATTTTCAGTTGGAAAACCAAAAAGAGCAAATTTTTATTTGCCGCCAAAAAACGCTTGTATGGCGGCCATATTTGAAAATGACGAGAAATCAATTTTGACTACAAATGAAATGTTATAATGAAACTTACAATGAATTTTCATAAATCCTTGTATTGAAATAATCTGCATTTAATTGTTTTTTCAGGTGCAGTATGTTTACCAATGATACTGTCAGCGTTCAGTCATTATTCAGCATTACATTTGGCTGCAAATATGTATGTTTTATACAGTTTCATGCCAGGTATGGAAACTGTTCAATGAACTGTAATACTATATTGTACTGTATACATAGCCATTGCTAAATCATTATCAGTGCAACATTTTTGCTTAATCTCACACACACAATGGCGTTGGGCAAACTTAGTGTATACAGGGTGTAATCGTTAAGTGTTCCCAGGCGATAATTCCGTAAATATAAGAGATATCAAAAACCTTAACTAATATCGAAAGTAACTTACCTAGTAACTAAAACAACGTCAGTAACTTTTAAAAAGTAAAACTAGAAATATTCAAAGTTAACATACGACTCTCCCATACATTTAATATGACATTCATACAAAGGCTTTAGTTTCCCTACTTTAAGAGGTAATATTAAGTTTACAGATAACGAAACTGCTATGTGCTGCTGCTAGCTGTCAATTGACGATTCTGAACTAAATTAATCTTCTACTTATAGTTTTGTTATTGAGAACTAATACACTAAATCAAACTAATGTTAATTTGCGTTTACCCAAATTAGCGCTAAATGTATTAGTCTAACATATAAATAAAATATTTTAACATCATCTTTCAATGATTTTTAATTACAATTTTTGAAAACATTTTATGCAACAGCCGCAGTGGCATCAATGGGCAAAGAGCAGTTCGTGGCCATGTACCTGTGTGCTGGTGTGTTAAGCAGTTTTGCCAGCTTCCTGTACAAGGTCTCCTTTAACCAACCAGGGCTGAGTCTTGGTGCCGTGAGTACCCATTAGTTGCTGAGTATCTACTATCTTAATTATTTAACACTTTAACTGCCTCCGTGGCCGAACGGTTACCATACCGGACTGCCACGCAGAGGTCCCCGGGTTCGATTCCCGGGCCGGGAGAAATATTTGTATGGCCTACATTTATTTCTCTCGTGAGTTTGGGTGTAATTTGTGGTTGTCTATGTGTGTGTCCATGGCACCCGCGACACAGGGTTTCCCTAGTGCGGGGCTATGTTGAGTGTGTGCGTTATTATTATTATTATTATTATTAAATATTTATTTATTTAATACTATTACTCCTCTTTACCTACCTCTTTGTCTTATGGTGTGAAGCTGCAAATTACAAAGAAAATAGTATCTTGTGTGTGTGTGTGTGTGTGTGTGTGTGTGTGTGTGTGTGTGTGTGT
>NW_020653945.1:18259398-18279211 GCF_003589595.1 Hyposmocoma kahamanoa
GTGTGTGTGTGTGTGTGTGTGTGTGTGTGTGTGTGTGTGTGTGTGTGCGTGTGTGTGTGTTGCGTAAATTTGTAAAATATATAGGAGTACAGTATATCTGTTGTAAGATTTCCATAATGGATTCAGTTTCTTCATTATTTAAAGTGCAGCCAGTCATACACAACTTTTTAGCAATCGTGGGTCTATAAAGGGTTAAATTAAGAAATTTTTATTAATATTAGTGTATGGGTAAGATGCACGTCTATTAAATTGTCTACTGGCAAAGGTTGTTTTTACAGTGTCATAGGGACAATCACAAAATTGCATCTCCTTTTTTTCACTACACAAGGGTCATAACTTTGAGTTTTGTGGATCTTTGAAATCACCAAAAGTATATATAATTTTCCCACTATGATACTTTGTAATATTGAATATGGAATAAACATTGCCACCGATATTGGATAAAGAAAACCTGAAAATTACTGAGTTATTATTATACTTAATCTGAAAGAGTTTTTTGAAAAGCAGTTAACCTACCTATGTATTATACTCACACATCCATTATGTTATATGTTCTGTTTTAAATTAACTATAGCTTTCTCTTTTACAATTTTATTTAAATTACTTTATTTTCATTTACATCCATTTATGGTTGTATTTTTTAACAGGGTAATGTTGATATTATTGTGCAACATATTATGAAAACAATAAATACTTTGACTCAATAAAAAGATTCATCATCATAAAGTTATTATACCTCCAACTGTTGGGCACGGGTCTCCTCAAAGCAGAGGGTCTAGACGAAAGCCTATCACGTTGGCCCAATGCGTGTTAGAGACTTCCCGCGTTTACCAAGGGTTATGAACCTACTAAGAAAATTGCCCCATTATAAATATCTGATTTAATATTGACAATGATGTAAAGATACCTGCCCCCGTAGCATGACTACGCATGTTAATCGCTACGCGCGCGATAAAATTGAAATAAGCGCGCCCTATTGGCTACCTAAATTAGATCTGATTGAGACATCCAATAGCGCGCGCTTATTTCAATTTTATCGCGCGTGTCTTATCATGCGTAGCCATACTACGGGGGCTGATCTAATTTAGATAGCCAATCAATTTTACCGCGCGCGTTGTGACTATGCGTAGCCATGCTACGGGGAAGTTTGAGTGAAGAAAAACTATCGTAGATTTCTCACAGATGGCGCTACGGCAAAGTCATTTCAAAACCAAAAATACAAATCTGCAACTAACACATACAAAAATTCGTAAGGTGTGGTGGTTCGTTCCGTAGCTCAGTTGGGAGAGCGTCAGTGACGGTATGCTGAAGGCGTTGGTTCAAAACTAGCCGGATCAAAGGAATATTTCTTAGTGTTCGATCTTTGTACTAATAATTATGCCAAACTACTTCTATTTTTTTATAGTGGAGTAATTTTACAAAAAATAATAGTGATATTCAATAAACCGATTATTTTTATATTATTAAGTAATATATTTGTCATATTCTTACAGTCAGGAGCAATAATGTCGGTGCTATCCTATGTATGCCTGCAATTTCCTGATACCAAGCTGAGCATTATCTTTTTGCCTATGTATACGTTCGCCGCCGGCTCGGTAAGTACATTTTACTGCATAAATTTCTATGAAAACCATACTTATTTATAAATTTGTACATATGGTGCTACAAATTTATAAATATAGGTGTCATAAGATGACGTATTTGGATCTTGATATTGTGATATTAGTGTAGCATTCAGATTTTTGTAAATACGTACAGGTTCCACTAACTTATATAACAAAAATCGTTTGAAATGTACCTTTAATTCTTTATTCCTTCTATTTAATGTCTTTATAAACACAGACAGATTTTTTCTAGTACGGGAAGTTAGTGGCCATTTACTTTAGAATTAATTCTACAGCCTAATATTTTGCACCTTGTTTAATTTTAATTAAGTTATTTTCTAAAGCCTTGCTAAATAAATCATTATTATTTACTTTATTTTCCTCAGCTTGTTAGCTGGTTTGAACCACACTTACGGACCGAAGAAATGCTATACACACCCCACACTTATTATTATTCTATCTATTTTAGAATCGCCTCTTCCAAGGCCTAAAAGATATTTTTTTTTAATTATTATTATTATTTGTGTCTATAAATAACGATTGTAAATTAAAATGTGAACAGATATACCTCTATATTTACAAAGGCGACCGCTACAGTTTCTAATTTCTAATACATATATATATTAATAAATAAAAATATTTTTTATTTTTTTTTTTTAGTTGCCACAAAACTGTGTACATTTTTAATTTTACAAGATTTTCATTTTTTGTTTCAGGCCATAAAAGTCATAATGAGTATTGATTTGGCTGGCGTAATATTTGGCTGGAAATTCTTTGACCATGCTGCTCATCTTGGTGGCGCCCTCTTTGGCATGTAAGTAGAACCGTGAAACTCGGACATATAAACTATACAAACGGATAACTCGCGTACTTAATTTCGAATTTTTGCTCAACATATTTCGAACCAGGGATATGTCGCTTTCTTACGAAAAGCCGTACCTAATTCATCCCCTAATGGATGTACTAAGTACAGTTTTCAAAATGGCTTATACAATAGCTTGAAAGGCGTATCCAACTCACCGCTTTGAGTGCGCTTACTGTGTACGATAATTCGGTTTGGACCCTTAGAAAAGCGTACCTACATCGTCTCCTTAGGGGACGTGCTGTACACGGAAAACTATGTACTAGTGATGCAACGGAAGTGTTATAACGGAAACAGATATCTCAAGTAAATCTTAGCAGAAACGGATGCGAAACTGGAAATACTCTAAATAGCGAAAAAGATCCAAACAGTATTTGTTTTTCGTTTCTTAATAGCACGTAACACAAATATCCAAAAAAACACGCGCCCCATCAATCTGAAACTAAAAAACAAAAACTAAAAAATTATAAAAGTTGCGGAAGCAGAAGCAGAGGTCTGTTGCATCACTACTATACAAGCGCCGCGGAATCGCACTGCTTGCAATTATATATCGTAGGCATTTTGTGGAATGGACGTCAGCGACATATCGTAAATTTTTCAGGGGAGCATGTTTTAGGTTCTAAAGACTATTTTAAAATATTTACATCCAGTTTTAAATTCAATTTTAAAACAAAAACTTACATAATTAAAACCAAAATAAGTTTTAAAACATAATATAAATATTTTAAAAGTCGTTAAAACCTAAAACATGCTCCCCTGATTAATCTACGAAATGTCACGTACGCGCTTTGTACCAAACACCGGCGATGTCATGAGAATAAATAAATCATTTTTCTTTTCCAGGGCCTGGTGTCATTGGGGAGGTACCCATATTTGGGGTAACAGAGACAAATTCCTCCAATATTACCATACGTTACGGAAAAATACGACAGACAGATAGTAAATTTAAAATGACCTCCATGAGACTATTCCGAAGTATGGTCTTGAAAGAAGCACGTGAGACGTGATATAATGGCAAGCATTGTTATAATGTAAATTTTAGTTATATTAAAATATGTTGTAACTTTTACCATTTATTGAGAGTTACATACAAATTATGCGGTTTGAAATTGTTTTCTTTTGACTGTGTTGATTGATCTCTCTTTGCTTGGAGGTTTAATCCAAATGGAACCTGTTAAACAGATCTGTACTTATATAAAAAATACGCTATTTTATTGTTGTTATTTGCTACTATTCATGTACATACTAATGGCACACGTACAGTGAACGGCCCAACACTTGGACGTATGTTGACTTAACGAAGGTAATATTCGGATAATGATTTCAACGAAAACAGAGAACGCACTCGGGTTTTCAGCTGTTCTCGTTAAACATCCCATGGTTACAGTACTAGTACTGCGTTGGAACTCGATATTCAGGGACTATGTTTCAGAAATGCTCTGAACTTCATACTGGATTTCAATTTCATGACTAAGCCCCTTGTTTATGTCGCAATCAGTCCAGTCCACAACTGTCCAGTATTCGGATGGCTGAGTAGTATATAACTTGTTTCTAGGCTAGTAGTTAATATTTTTTAAATTAAGTGGAATTAAAAAGACATTTTTAAAACCAACAACTGTATTATATACAAAAATTATTACAAAATACATTTTAAATACACCTTAATTGTTCTTATTTTGTTACTTTACAAGCTTAAGCTTTGAGTATCTTTGCGTGGAAACTGAAATGTTCTCCAATGTACGTGGAGATGTAATAGTAGGAATGATCATATCCATCTCTGAGGTTCAAAATGACTGGAACTCCAACCGAGCGGCATGCCTCCACCAAGTTTTCGGGTAGGAGCTGCTTTTCAACGTAGAATTTGTCGCTAGCGCCCTGGAATTCGATATTTAAAACTTACTACATTCACAGTCTAATGTAGCATTAATAAAAACCAAAGCATCTATGTATCTGATTGGATACACAAGTAAACTTGATGAAGTTGGTTACTTTTATAAAATATGTGAATTTATGTAGCATTAATAAAAACCAAACGATCTATGTATATGAGTGGATACACAAGTAGACTTCATGAAGTCGATTCCCTTTATAAAAAATATGAATATGTAGTATTAATAAAAATCAAAAGGTATCCGATTGATAGGTACACGAGTAGACTTGATGAAGTAGGTTCCTTTTATAAAAAATATGAATATGTAGTATTAACAAAAGCAAAGGGATCTCTGTATCTGATTGGATATGCAACACTCCACATTACTGTATTGAAGTAGACATGGAAAATGATCATGTAGGTTTCTTTTATAGGAAATATGCATGTACCAAGTTCGCGAGTTGTTATATAACTCGCAAACTTGGTGCAGTAAGACCACATCTACAAAAAGACTACAAACAAAATTAGTCGATAACTTTTTGTAGTTTACATAGGGGAGTTATAAAACTTAACTTTATACTAAATTTATGGCATAAAAGCACTTTTGATGTATGATCACATAATAGCTTTATTATACCAAAAGTACCTACTCACTGAGTTGTATGTTTGTGGCCTAATACGTACACAGAGACTTGTCGCAGCTCCCCAGTGGTGCCGTGATAACTTATTGAAGCATCAATTGCGTCATAATACAGTACAGAGTACAAAAAAAACCGACCTCGAAACTTCGTGGAATTATAACAATAATAACGCACACACTCAACAAAGCCCCGCACTAGGGAAACCCTGTGTCGCGGGTGCCATGGACACATAGACAACCACAAATAACACCCTAACTCACGAGAGAAATAAATATAGGCCATACAAAAATTTCTTCCAGCCCGGGAATCCAACCTGGGATCTCAGCATGCTAACCGTTCGGCCACAGAGGCAGTTAGATTTCAATAAAACTTGCAAATAGATGGTAATTCACTGACTTCGTCCAAAAATGGGCTTACGAGGTTTTCAAATTTAGCCTACGTTTTGTTTTTAGTTTTCATTCGGACGAAAATTCGGATAAACAATTTACCGCTTCCCATACACACAGGTTTTATTAGTATTGGAACATTGAACAATTTTGTTCAGATTGGGACCTAATCACGTTTTTTCCCTTTCATTTAAATTCTTTAAACGTCGCAGAACTAAAATGGATAGTTTTAATGATGTTTTAATAGTAAGCATGTAGTTTCAGTTACATATGAGTTACCTGGTCAATAAGCAAAGTAAGTGGAGGGCCGTCGTATTTCTTAACCAGCTCGGAGGCATCCCAGTCGGCCCATTTAGACCTGTCTTCTCCCAGATACCCAGTAAACGCCTTAATGCCCCACTGACAGTTAATCGGGTTGCAGATGGGCGCAAATGCGCTCACCGACTTGTATAGTCCAGGGTTTCTTAACGTTGAGATGAGAGCGCCGTGACCTCCCATACTGAAATCGAATATTATTAAAGTTGTGATAATGCGTCGATTAATCGATGTACTTTCAGTTATAAAATTTGTCGACTCACGAGACCTCTATGCGAAGAGCTTCCATAGTGATATTAGCGAGTGCTCGGAATTACATATCGTCGGGGATAGTGCAAATCCTCGTATGTAGCATTGGTAAAAGGCGCGTATCTGCACAAACCAAATTTTTACAGGAGAGGGATTTAACGTTTTAACTTTGTTATTTCAATGGTTACAACTATCATTTTTGTACAGTAAACATTAATTTCTGTTATCTATGGACAGTAGATTCCCATAAATCACGCAAACTTGGTTGCCACGACATATACACGGACTTGATTTGGACACTAAATGATGAGCGGTGTATCTTTCGCATAAAAACCACAAATACACACAATTCTTCTGTAAACACACAAATACATATGACATTCCAAGCTCTCGCTAATATCTCCATGTTTCAAGTTTTCTTATGCGCTTAAGCTGAATTTGAACTATAGTGCGGGTCTTTAGTTATTACAAGACACGTTATAATCATAAATGTTAACTTTGTAACGAGAATATTTACACAAGATTCAAATTCATTTTTATAACTTCAGGCGTTACTTTATGCCACAACCCAAAGGGACTGTTATATTCGAAAATACAAAATAAAATTGCGAAGTTCCATTGCATTTCGTCGCCTTTCTCAAACTCTTATCTTAAAGCATAAAGTTACTGAAATGCAAAAAATGAATTATATATACAAATCTTGCAGCCTGATTTCACATCACATTCCCTTAATATTCACACACTAGCATAAACCTATTCTTAAAGTAACGCATCCAAATGAACACCCTTGACAAGAAAATTAAAATAAATAGAAAGTTTTGCCATCTCCTGAATAATCACTCTTTATAAGATACGATTTTGAGAAAGTAAGACATCGATCTGTGTCAATGCAATACCGAAACCGAAAATAAACCGAAATCGCATGCAGCCGGACATATATGACTGGATATGCATGCCAGGCAGTTCGTATTGGGTTTTCGCGAGTCACAGACCTAATTTTTTTTGTAGTGAATCATTTGCAATTAGTGCCACTATTACCAAATATGCTGTAGGTAATCTATGTGTAATGTAATCTATAATCAGTTATGTCAACGCAGGCGAACTCTCCAACGGGAGTTCCTTTAACTGTGCGCACACTACATTACTCCAACGGGAGTATTTCTTTTCTTTTGGGCCTTTTGCTGTAACTGCAGATTGTCAACTGTTTTGCAAATTCATTCGGATGGTTCTTAAGGCTATTACGGTATCTTAGACAGACCTCATATTAAGTTTAGTTTAGAGTTTTTTAATTAAAGGTAAACCTGATCCGTCCGGAAATAGAACTCTTCAGGTTCACGGAGCACCAAAGTATGTGTTTATAAAACATCATTATAGGCTTCCAGATTTGTTTTTTAATATAAAAACGTAACCCTTAAATATTTCAAATAACTTTACCTGTGACCCATGACACCGATTCTGTCAGGGTCCACGACATTGCTGAAAGAAGTGATAATCAACTCATAAAGTTCCTTGTTCAGATAGCTTCCCATCCTGTAGTGTTTAGACCATGGGTCTTTAGTGGCATCCAGGTAGAAGCCAGCTGATACTCCGAAATCCCAAGATTCGTCGTCACCAGGAAGTTTTACGCCTCGAGGAGACGTGTCAGGGCCAACTACTATGATACCGTGTTCTGCTGCGTATCTGGAAAAAATTGTAGTACAAGCTCATAGAGATTTCTTTTAAAAAATACTCATAGGTTTATAAAATATTCTGATGATATACATATCAATAAATGAAATTAGTTTCATGTTTAGCTTTTAAAAAGTTCAAGAGCAAAATCATGATAGTGAATTTCGCAATAGGGGTCTTCGAGTTCAAAAATATTAAGTATAGTTAATAGCGACATCTCCAGCCAGGTCTGGTAGCTGTAAAGTTACCTAACTGGGTGACGAAATACTTTCATAGATTTCTCATATATGACGCTACGGCTAAAAAGTCGTTGAAAAAACCATTTAAAAAGATCCGACAAAATAAGCACATACAAAAAAATTCGTGAAGTTCTCTGGTTCGTTCCGTAGCTTAGTTGGCATAGCATCTGGCACAGTTTGCTAGAAGATGTCGGTTCGAATCCGGCTGGATCGAAGGAATTTTCCTAAGTGTTCGGTCTTTGTATTAATAATTATAATTTCCATGTGCCTGTAATTTAACCAGCACCCTTACCGCGCGAAGACTTTTTCCTCGTGTAATTAAATGTGTAAATGGGATTATTTTTATTTATACGTAATGATTAGTTATCCACTTATAAACGAGAATATAATCTTAATGGTTATTCAGTAATTTTTTTTTGAAGTTTAAAATCGTGATATCTAAATTCAATCATTTTCAAGCCTGGGTTATTTGTAATTACGAGGAAAAATATGTACGACACGTAACGAGTCCGGTATTCGAGTGTCACATGGAATGATATCAATGCAAAAGGCAATCATACTTAAGGCTGTGGGCTCAAGAATTTTGAATAGGTGACTGTAGTCATGAACAATCTTAATAATTAAAGCTGTGGACTCAATCATTTTGAAGAGGTGACTGTATTAATGAACAATCTTAATAATTAAGGCTGTAGGCTCAATAATTTTGAAGAGGTGGCTTTAGTCATGAATAATCTTAATAATTAAGGATTTGGACTCCAGAATTTTAAATGGGTGACTGTAGTCATGAACAATCTTAATAATTAAGGCTGTGGACTCAATAATTTTGAAGAGGTGACTGTAGTCATGAACAATCTTAATAATTAAGGCTGTGGATTCAATATTTTGAAGAGGTGACTGTAGTCATGAACAATCTTAATTATTAAGGCAATGGACTCCAGAATTTTGTAGAGGTGACTATAGTCATGAAAACAGTTTCGCAACCTCTATAAATATTTGATTTAGTGCAGGCACCACCGCAACCACACCAACATTTTGTAACGCGACCTTTATGTAGGTAGATACCTAGTAGTTACAATAAGTACCTTGAGTACAAAAGAAATTGCCATCTCCTATCAATGTCATGCTAGGCCATGAAACTGATAACGTTATGCCAAGACCTTTAGACCTTTTAACCATAATATGATAACATGCATTGACATAACAAAACACAAGTTGCATATTTGTTCTCTGAAGCTTTAATAAAAATGTATTTTTTATCTAAGTAGAAGCAGCCTAACGTTGACTCAGTTTTAATATTGACACCTGACAAAAAAGAAACATTTTAACGAACTAATTTGAAATTAATAATAATTAGGTTCTTCACCCTTCACTCTGTAAAAGGTTAAACATGAATGGGGATGAGGAAGAATATCAAATTAAAGAGTGATGGATTGTGTGAAAGATGAAATTCTTACATATGAAAGTGTGAACAATGAGATGGCAGCTAAAAGCGAAAAAAAAGGTTTAATGGAAGAATGTGTACTGGTACAACCACAACAAACGATGTATCGCCTGATATGTCATTGATTGTTAACATACCTTTGAAACCCAGATTTTGTGATAAAATTCTGTTCATTGCATGTAAGACCAGAGAGATAGAACAAGACGGGCAATTTCACATCCCCACCGTCAGCTTGTGGAGGAAGGTAGATGGAGAAATTCATCTTGCAAACCAACTCCGTGGATTCATGTGCATACACTTTCTGGTACCCTCCAAATATCTTATTCGATGACACTAGTTCCAAGTTGTCCATTTTGGCCTGAAGATTATAAATTTACATTTGTAAGTGCTTCGTACTTGAGAATCTTAACATGACACAATATAGTCTCAATACAGATGTCAAATATAATTAAAAATTGCTTAAGTACAATTTAAATACATATTACCCATCACCATTTTGTATAGCTCACAACCAGAAAGATATCAACACAAGATAAATAAATTATTCTGATAACCTCGATGGACCAGGTATTAGCATAATGACCGCTTCATGATGAAGTCCCAGTTTGCACTAAGGGTTAACTCACACCGGCGCAGAGTCGAAGCGTCGCGTCGCTTCCTGTTTCTCAACTACACTGCCTGGCGACGCGCGTCGACCGGCGAAATCGCTCGATTGCAACAAATTGCATCGGCGTGTGTCGTCGCGCGTCGACTCTCGATTCCTTATTTCGCGACGCTTCGACTCTGCGCCACACAGTGGTCCTAAATTAATAATCCTTGGACATAGGAATAACTTGAGGAGTATCGAAATATTTTTTTAATATGATAGATAATAACGTTTCTAACAACTTTTATTCTTTTATAATTTCTTGAAAAGTTGATAGTTTCAGAGAATTTTTTTTTTGTATGGAGAAATATACATTTTCTTTTTTATCTCTTAACTTAGGAAAATGTAATGTGTGTGGTTTATTTACAGTTTAGGTCCAATCATTCTCTATCAAGAAAAAAAGAATCCATCTGCAGGTACTTGCGGATTTGCGAGTAAAAAGGTGTCAAAATTTTAGATTTGTCATTTATTTTTGAACACAATATACTAGTTTCTACTTAACTTTCGTGTTATTGTTATAACTCTCTAGATTACACTAAAATTAATTTTTCTTTAGTCGAAGCTCATGTATTTTCTTAAAAAAGTACATAAAAGAGTTAGCAATTTTGCCGCACCTTTATTTATAAAACCGCAAGTACATGCAGACGGATTATTTTTTTCTACATAGAAAATTATTGGAACTATACTGTAAGTAACCCACGCACATTACATGTTCGTATATTTTGAGATAAAAATAAAATGTATATTTCTCCATACAAAAAAAAAATTCTCAGAAACTACCAATTTTTCAAGAAATTCTACAAGAGTAGAAGTTGTTAGAAATGTTATTATCTATCACATAAAAAAAATTAGCTGGGTACTCCACAAGTTATTCCTATGTCCAAGAATTATCAATTTGGGGCCACTGTGTGCCAGTGTGAGTTGAACCTAAGACTATTACTTAGGAAATGCACTTTTCTAAATTAATTCTGGCCATTTTGTCCAGTACTCTTTAAACTTAGAATATAGTGGGATTATCAGGCACACTATTGTTAATACCGCCACCAATACCAACAATTCACATAGGTAGTGAGAAACAAATATTTCAAGAGAATTCATGTTTAGATCATAAGATTTTTAAACAATAAATTATGGAGATTCATAAATATCGAGTTCTTAGGTTGTCGCGATTGTTACACATAGGAAATGAAACTATTTTTCCGGATTTAAATCGCGTATATTTGTTTCATGGTTGACTGTGACCATGAGACCTGTAAAGGGCCCGAAACGTCGATTTGTTTGGAAAAACAAATATATATTTAAATCCGGAAAAATAGTTTCATTTCCTAGATTCATAAATGTCATGCATCCTCACAAAGCTTTCAATCAGGCAGTAGGTGTAAGAAGTATATGGGTACATTAAGCCACATATATGTGTGTTTCAAAAGTACAAAATTATGTTATATAGTAATGTGGTTATATCATAAAGATATAACCACATTACTACAAAAACTTGAACACAGTATCTTAGTACCTGGAGTGTACAAAATTGTACCATTAAAAAACAAAGCTTACAGAGTTATTTAGCAAAAACAAAAATAAGCAAAGGCTATCCTATAGAGGCATCTTATAGGCCCCAGTACCTGACCTATAGATCTATTCAACTTGTTACATGGGTAACAACCTGTATTAGTATTAATTTATGTTGTTTGTTTGCTGCATGTGGAGAAAAGTAATTTTGGATAATTATTTATTTGTCACAACTTCAAAGAGTCAACGGCTGTCTTCACCTTTTCACTGTTTAAGCTTTGTTGACTCAGTCGTCTTCAGGGGTGAACTACAGTCAAATAACGACTCAGTGTTTACGTAGGATATGTTTCCGCCTTTGGTATGAAAGCGAAGGCGACATGACGGCCTAGTGTAAATGCGCCATAATACTTACAGGTGGCTTACATTTTAACCAAATGTTTAATTATAATAACCTACAACATTATCAGCGAGTGACCTTGAATACTTTAAGCAAGTAGAGAATTATAACTTAAATAAGAATTCTATACGTAGAACTTACATTTTCAACTGTCCGACATGATAAAATAGATAGGTACCCAAATTAGTAATAAATGTATATAGTCCGTAGAATACCGCCACTTTCATTAAAATTTACACAATTTTGAACTTTACAAATTTTTTACAAATTTGTCTTTTAGGCCATAGAAAAGATGACAATCTAAAATAGATAGGTACCCAAAATATTAATAAAACTGAATGCCAAGTAACGTTTCCATCACATAAGCCGGGTTTGCAAAATGGATAAACAAGTAACAATAGAGCACTTACTGTTTGCGTCATTTTTAATTCCAGTTTCTGTCAAAACGTGCAATTTTTATTAGATATGTTGAACGAATTGCATCGTTGTACATTACGGATACAATAGAAAAGAAATTTAATAATTCTTACCACACAATGATAACCCGGGAAGAGGAGCTGACCACAAACTAGAGCTGACTCTGACCATAGACAACTCTGACCTCAAACCACTAACACTAGACAGACCACCAATTGCCTATCAGATAAATGTCACAGTAGTAAGGTATGAGGCACAAACTACTAATACAAGTATGAGGCTACGCGGAGTGTGCTATAATATGTATTCATTGATAAATTTATAATTATAATATTTCATTTACACTTCAGAATTTGATCATTGGGCACTTTGTTGTTTCTTTTACACCTTTCGTATGTTTATAATAGTTAAATTGGAATAAAACAGGGAAGTCCTCTAATGGATAAAACCGGTGTTAGGGTTGTGCTATACGATATTTTTCGCTAACTATAGCTATAGAATATTTTTCGGTTTATGTATTGTACGTACAGGTTCTTGAGAAATTTATAAGAATGGGGATTAAAATGAATAAAATAGGTATTATTTAATCCAACAGGTTTTAACAGTACTCTAGTAGCTCTGTCTGCATATTGATTACTATATTTATTTTATTTATTTATTAATCTTCATTGACCACAAGACAATAATGGTATCTACAAAAAGCGGACTTAATGCTAAAAGCATTCTCTACCAGTCAACCATAATCTTGCATACAATATATCTTATACCTAACTTAAATAACAATCTTTATATTTAGTAGAAACAATTTGTATATCTAACTAAGCTAATGGCCCCTCTGCTGATAAGATAATGTACAATTTCGCGCTGTTCCGTGTGACTCAACCACTACTTGGACATCGCTCCGCCCGCATATAATATGGAATACTACTCTTACCCAACAGCAATAGCACAAAGTATACCAGAAGTGTTTATACGTATATACATATAAATAATTTAATAATAATTTAATAATTGCTTGGACTTTGGATTAAGGTCTAGTATGTTGGTCGGAATATGAAACGCACAAGAGAATAAAAGAACACCAAAAACTACCAACCCACCCAGAATAACTATTCGACACATAATTGACTTGGAAAATCTGGTCTTGTATATTTGCCAAGCTATTATTAATACAAGAGAATAAGAGGACATTAAAAACTACCTACTTACTTTGAAACTTAATAACTGTTCTATACACAGTTAAAATTTAGACTTTAAAATCAGATCCAGAAAGTTTGCCCGGCTATCATTTATATGTATAAATGAATAAGAGGACGTTAAAAATTACCTCCGTATTTTGTGATTTAGTAACTACTCTGTACATATTTACAAATTAGACTTGAAAGTCTGATCTTGTATGTTTGCCTAGCTATCATTAATAGACAATAAGACAATTTTCTAAACTATCTACTATGTCATTTTATGCATATTTACTATTATTAGTCTTTAAAGTGAGGTCTAGTATGTTTGCCTGGCTATCATTTATACAAGAGAATAAGAGGACGTTTAAAACTTACTTCGCACTTTGTAACTCAATAACCATTCTATACATATTTATAATTTAGACTTGAAATTCAGGTCTTGTGTGTTTGCCTAGCTAGCATCAATACAAGAGAACAAGAGAACATTAAAAAGTACCTACTTAGTATGCGATTCTATACATATTCATAATCTTTAGTCTAAAGTGAAGTCTAGTACGTTTGCCTGGCTATCATTTATGTAAGAGAACATTAAAAACGACATACTTACTTTGTGATTCTATACATATTTACAATTTTTATTCTTTAAAGTTAGGTCTAATATACAATATAGACTTAGCCTTAACTTATATAAACTTACAAATCATTTGAATGAAAAATCAATAAATTATGTGAATCAAGCTTATAACGATTATAATTAAATAGTACTAATCACAACAATCAACATAAACGTATAGAGTATACAAAGAAAACTCTAAAGATGTTATGGGCAGCCACAATAGAACTGCTAACATTCTACATAGATCTAAAAGAATTGCTATTCAAAGTCTAACAAATACATAAAATAAAAAAGTTGTTTTGCATCGAGTGAAAACATTTGTCATTGAGTGTAACGATAATCTTGACATAACAAAATCAAATAGTATAATCAACGAAATGGCAAACTTGATAACGATAAAATAAACAACAAATATAAAAATAATTAAATAGCAATTAAGAACTGCATAACCTAGTTGATCTATAACTTAAACCTTTGGTGACTTTACTTTGCATCAAGTTTTCCGTTTCTGCTGCCTTTGGTCTGGAATCAACATTGTGTATTCTTCTATTAAAATTGATGCACCATTGTCTTCCCTGCATTTTTATAACGTAGGTAAAGAAAAAAGCAGTCAAAAAATCTTTCTTGTGTCGCGAGCAAGTAAACCAAATGGTATTAGTATTTTTCTGTAAAATTGAGAGTAATTTTGGGTAAACGTAAACATAGCAAATCTAAGGCAAAAATTTATCGATTAAGTAAACACTCTCCCATACTAATGAACTATAATTTTTTGATGGATAATAGAGTGCTTGTTTTTCTAAATTATATTCTCCATTAGCAATTAACGTGTGAAACGGTTGTATATCTGTAGACAATAATGAATCGTTACAGAGGTCGCAGTCAACACACTGCAATTTAGGCAACAGGCAGCGACAAATTGCACCAGCCATGTACGACACAGTATTTGTTTGCATAACATTTCCTTGTGGGATAGTGTCTATTAATTCACAATTAATCACAATTACCTCATAATCGATATTTTTAGAGACTGACTGTCTATTACGTTGTACCAAATTAGTCAAGTTTCTAACATTACGTCATCATCAGTGGTGCAGTTTGTGTATAATGATTTTTCAGATGAGATGTTATTGATCAACAACGTTTTCTAGGTTGAGACAAAATGGGTGCAATCCGGATTAGTATTGAAACCACCATGAGCTCTAATCTGCCCAAAAAAATTTTGTGGATCTTGATTTAAACGTCTCAGATTTAAGAATTTCACTCCTTCCAATTTAGACAAATCAATCCATAAATGTTTAATGGTCTTAATATCGTGTACAAAATGTTTAAGGCTGATAGGGTTACTTTCCCTAACATCTGAGGCATCAAATCTCAAAAAAATTTGATTTAGTTTCTTCACGGCACCATTCCAGAAAAAAAGTGTTAGTAAAATTTAAAATATTAAACAAAATAAGACTTAGCCGTATCGTAGTTGTAGAAATCCGCCGCGATGAGCACAGTACAATACAATACAAACCAAACGAATGACGAATTTTAGACCAGTCACGCCATGTTTTTTCCGAGTGACATAAGATTCACACTTGAACGAAAAGTGTGTAACACGCACATTGACAATACAGACGGTTGACGATGAGGGAGAAAACGAAGTGCCGTAATTTACTGTTCAATGAATGCGAGAAGGAGGCATGAGTCAGCTAACGAAACATGCCGTGTCCTCGGTTGGATGGGGCGACTAACCTGACAGATAACCAGTGTTGCCAGGTCAAATCTGAAAAAATCGGAAGATATTGCAACGAAAAAACAGAAGATTGCGGAAAAAACAGTAGATGCTCAACTTACGTTGTTTGAAACACTTTTAATCGATTTTGTTCAAACATTGTCACGCAATGTTTTTGATGTTATCTTACGATGTTGGTATCTGATAACAAAAATTGTATTTTAACCGACTTCAAAAAAAAGGAGGAGGTCCTCAATTCATCTGTATTTTTTTTTGTATGTATTTTACGATAACTCCGGCCATTTGGCAGTATGGTATTTGTGAACCGATTTGGACGATTCTTTTTTTTTGGAAAAAGGGTACTTCAGTAGTCATCATCAGCCTATCGTAGTCCACAGCTGGACATAGGTCTCTCCCAATGCGCGCCATTTCGCCCGGTCCTCAGTTCGTTGCATCTGTCTACTGCCAGCAGCCCTTCGCAAATCGTCACTCCATCTGGCCACAGGGCGTCCTGCACTACGTTTTCCGAGCCGTGGTCTCCACTCATGAACCCGCTTCCTCCAGCGGTTATCGGTTCTTCGATAGATATGGCCAGTCCACTGCCACTTCAGCTTGCTTATTCTACCAGCTATGTCGACGACCTTAGTTCTCTATCGGATAACCTCGTTTCGTACCTTGTTCTTCAAAGAAACTCCGAGCTTAGCTCGCTCCACAGCTCGCTGAGCGACTTTCAACTGGTAAACTAACCGTATAGTGAGTGTCCACGTCTTGGGTCCGTATGTCATAACAGGTAGAACGCACTGACTAAAAACCTTTGTTTTCAAACTTTGCGGTATGGGTGATGAGAAGACTCGACGTAGTTTACCAAACGCTGCCCAGCCAAGTTGAATCCTCCTCGTGCCTTCCTTTTCGAAATTGTTTCTACCCAATCGCAAAATCAAAAGTTATGGGCTAAATCGTTTGGCCTTTTAGTTAATCCCGCTAAGTCTGAAGCCATGTTCGCAGGCAGTAGCAGATTAAGGTGCAAGTTGGATTGGTCATCGATACCTGCGTTGGTATATGATGGAACTCCCATTGCATATACTGACAAAGCAAAAAATCTAGGTCTAGTAATGAATTGCACATTGTCTTGGACTTCTCATGTCAACGAGGTTAGCAGACGAATGCACTTCTCATTTCACTCTCTCAAACGACTCCAATACTTTCTTCCTTCTCATACCAAAATTATGGTTGCGCAAACTCTTCTACTCCCCTTACTCGACTATGCCGACGTTTGTTATTTAGATGTGACCGAAGAGTTTATGAATAAACTAGAGCGCCTATAAAACTTAACTATCCGATTTATTTTCGGTCTCCGTAAGTTTAAAATCGGTTAAAATGGCTCCCAATTCGCCTTCGCCGTGTTGTGCATATCCTGAACGCCCTTTTTAATATACTTCATGACGCCAACTGCCCTTCCAACCTTCGCTCCCGGTTCCAGTTGCTACCCCCTCCCACTCGTTCAAGGCGTCCGTGCATCACTAAGATGCTTGTTAGTCCTAACTGTAAAACAAATTTCTTTATTAACTCCTTTTCTTGTCATGTAACGCAGTTGTGGAACCGACTTCCTTCATATCCAGTCTAGCCCCTCTATCGCTTCTTTCAAGAAAGGGCTGAAAGCGCACTTTCTTGCTGAACTATCTTGGTGTAATCATCTTATTGTATTTTTTTACATACTTATTTATGTATATATGTACATGTGTAGCTATATGTATATATTACACTATTTACATATTGATGCTATTTATTATTATTCATTATGCATATAATACTTATGCAAGTAACGGTATTTTTTTATGTACTTTATTATATTTTTTCCGCACTGTCTCTTGCACGCTATTGCCCGCTTACAACCTTAGATCTCACTGCCCTGGGTTGGCTGAAAGAGATCTCTTTTAGAGATAAGTCCGCCGTTGCTCACTTTCTGTTAATCAAATATTTCTGTTGTATTTTATTTGGTGCAATAAACAATATATAAAATCTGCCCAAGGTTATAATAGGTTATAGAATATCCGGAAACAACATATCTATGGAAACAACTTTAAGAAGGTGGCATGACTTTCGTTTTATCCAAGTGCATGCCGAGACCAATCCGTTGCGAGGCGGATGCTAGGCTGTCCAGCATTCGTTGTAGCTCCTCCAGCAACTCCGCCATTAGGACTATGTCGCTAATCGCAAGTGTGAGATGTATTCGCCGTTTATGTTTATGCCCATCCTTTTTCAGTCCAGCGTCTTAAACATGTCTTCCAATGCGGCTGTAAACAGTTTCGGGGATATGACATCCCCCTGTCTAACTCCTCTGTGTAATTGGATGGGCTTAGACTGCTGGCCCTGTACTTGGACATTCATGGTAGCGGCGTCATACAGGCATCTCATCACTTCGATATAACTATTATTATATTCGATATAGACTTTCGCTACTTGGCATCGCTGTAAGGATTCCAAGACGGCCCAGGGTATCGACGGAATCGAAGGCCTTCTCATAGTCCACAAAGGCTAGATATAGGGGCTGATTATACTCTTCTGTCTTCTGTATAATCTGTGGGGACTCTCCCTCCAGACTGGAGGGCCTACCCCACTAAAACCCCCCCGGGTTTCCCTCTCGCCGGTTGAGTCGGCGCCGTGGGATCAGTGAACATTCACCACTGCTCCGGTGGTTCAAACTCGTCGAGTCTTCTGGCGAGACGATTCGTAATGACTCTAGAAAACAGCTTGTAGACGTGGCTCTGGAGAAAGATGGACCTGTAGTTTTTAAGTAGACATTTAGCTCCCTTTTTAAAGAAGAGAACTACTATACTCCTGTTCCACGCCTGAGGAGTTCTTCTACAGTAGATGACAGAGTTAAAAAGAGCCCCCGAAGTTCCTTAACAACAGGGACTCCTCCAGACTTCAGAAGCTCTGTAGTAACTCTGTCTTCACCCGGGAGTTTTCCGTTTTGAAGCTGTTTCAGAGCCAACACGATCTCGTCTTGGCTGATTTCTGGCAGTTCGTCGGAGCAGCACCTCAGAATAACATTGCAGTAGCGGCCCCATTTAAATTTGAAGAAAATATTCCACCTCTAAGGGTGGCAGGCGAACTAGGGGACGAATCCGTTTTCACACACTTTCCGGTAACCGATTTCAATAAAATTTGGCAAATACTTAAACACGGACCTTTGAGGTCAGTTTTTCAGTACTCTGTACTGAGATTATTTATTGCTTTACTCAACGGATAATATAAGTTGCGTTTGCCAGCTCGCATTCCAATACAATTGCTAAGAAAAAAAAAATTGCTAAAAACTCCTCCATCCTCTAAGTAAAAACCTTAGAGGATGGAAAATAGTCTAAGGTAAAAACTCGAAAGTGAAAGGCGCGTTTATCGTTTCACGACAGCCTCCTTGTCGTTTGCACGACAGAATCGTTTGATGCACTGCAGTCGCTTGTATGTTCTTATGGAAGCCCAACGCTACTGCAAAGCGAGCAGAGGGCGCGGGGTACGAGAGAGGAGGGCAGGGAGCAGAATACGTGCGGACAGCAATAAATGAAACGTGATGACAATAGGAGCTGCGACAATCTGTCGTCACGTTTTTATCGTCTGACGACTGCCGTTCTAGCTGTTCCCACTGTGACGACAGTTTGTCGTTGTAACGATAAAAAATCGTGAACGACAGTTAATCCTGTCGTGCTATATGTTAACAACTTCATTTAAATATACAAGTCACGACACTGCAAACTGCACGACAATATGTCGTCACGATATAGTGGGAACGCGCCCCTAATATTTCATAGATGGCACTATATTCTATGTGAAAATTGCGGCTCTTGTCATTGGTTGAAACAATTATAACGTGAAATACTTTCACATATTATTTGTAGCATTTAACGTTTGGTGCGAAACGCGAAATACCTGATTGGTTAATTGATGTTAAATTTCACGTTTGAGTACGCTAAGCGCTAATGCTATATTTAGCACTTAGCAAGTACTATAATTGTAGTTATGTTATAAATTATAATTTTGGTTACGTTTTAATACTAATA
>NW_020653945.1:18279611-18304503 GCF_003589595.1 Hyposmocoma kahamanoa
ATACTTTAACCCCTAATATGTTGAGCTAATGGTGGAACGTTACCAAAATTTCGTCTGGTGAAGCGATTTAAATTAAGATATTATTAAGTACTTGGATTTATTTAGTTAGTTTAGATTTGTTTAATTAATAAGTCGTTAATAATAATTAATAAGTTGTGTAATATTTGTATATAAAAGTACGAGTGTGTGCGTTATTATTAATTATTATGAGTGTAATTTACTGTAAATAACCAGTATAAAATTTTTGTGCAAATTGTAAATAGTAAATTGTTAAAGTATGAAGGGAAGCTCATTGATTTATCGTCTATAACCTGTAACCACCATATTATGTTAGGTATAGTAACAAAGCAAATGAAGTCGGTCGTAACAGAGGTGAAAGCGTGGGAGCGTTTAAGTGAAAAGCTTTTACAAGCATGCTTTTCAAACGCACGTTTTAACGTTAATAAAATAAGCAGTTTTTTCTATTTCAACGGTTAACAACTACAAAAGTTACAACTTATGTTTTTAAACGCCAATCAACAAAATGTTAATATAATAATGGTATGTCTTAATTAAAAATATAACTCGTTTTTTATAAAAAAACTTACTTATCTTAAAACCTTTAGTAGTCTACTCTTGCGTTTCGCTATAAACACAACAACGTTGTAAGCTTTTTTTAAGATAAAAGTCTATGCGCTTTAACGTTTTCTAAACGGTTTTGTTAGCTTCAAACTAAAAGGCGTTTAATAACAATTTACGTACAGTGGTTTGTAAGTGTACATGTGACACCCTGTAAGGGCAAAGCAAAGTAGAAAGGGCACTCACTTATTATTAATTTTGTCTGTCGTATGATGACAACAAAATGTAAGAATCATGCAAATAAACTCATAATTGTTTATTCGATATGTATTCCCACGTAGATAGTTATGCCAAGCGTTTATTCATACAAGGTCGTATTCCAGAACTCTACTCAATGCTCAAGTCTGGATTTGAGTATGATTTAAAGCACTAGAAATCATACTCCAGGCCTTGCCATTAGGGTTGTATTTCCAGTGCTTGAAATCATACTCAAGTCCTGACTTGAGCATTGAGTAGGGTTCTGGAATACGATCCATTGAGCTATATGAATAAAGACCGAATGAAGCAAATCGCGTCGCACTGGTGGGGATGCAACCCGACGACCTGACTCGTTATACATCCATATCGATCAAAAACTGACTTTTCATTTTTTAATTCATTGTAATTAACGATATTTAGTAACGAACCAATTTATTATTTTAGTTTTATTATTCTTAATAAAACAATTATTTAGTTTAATAAAGTATTAGTATTATAGCAATAAATTATTCACACTCCTGCTTAAAAGCGTTTGTGTTTATATAACAAATAAAAATAAAATAATAATATAACGAATAAACAAAAAGGACAGCCAGAGGTTGTTCATCCCCGAAACATTTCCAATGGGATAACAAATCTTACCATAGGAAATACTTTTTTTGAGATTATCTTATTAAACATGGTGTTATAAGTAAAAAATACTATTTGACGATATTTTGTTTGTACTACATGCACACAATTTAAAAACAATATAAAACATCTAGCCTTAATTTTTAGCCCTTTTCACTGGTCCACTATTCGCGGAATATTTTTTTGTAATGGCATCACCTTTTTTTACATTTTTTGGACTTCGATTTCATCTCAGAGTTTAGGCGGAATGTTGATGCCCTTTATAGGCGCATTTCTTTATTATATAAATCTTTTCACGATTCTGCACATTGCACTAAATTTTGCAATTGAATATGTATCCGTAGACTTAACATTATGACTTTTAACCTTCATTATCTGAAGGTATAGATGCAAATTCAAAATTAGGGCTTCTCACTACTCAATATTTCTTATGCTAGTTTAACGTCAGCTTGTGGTAGCTGTAAATGTACCAGCTGAGTGAGAAGGTTCATAAATCTCTCACAAGATGTCGCTTACGGTGTTGAAAGCAAAAAAAAACCCAACGCAAAGATCTACAATAGACAGAAGAATTTCGTCGACCTGTAGATCAGATGGCAGAGCGACGCGCCACGCTTGGGTACAGCGGCAGCGTGGTCGCAGGTTCAAGTCCTGTCAGGGTGAAGGAATTTTTATGCGTTCGATATTTGTATTAATAATTATAACTAGTTTCAAATTTTTCGAATATACGCATGTAGCGTATGGTCTAAATACAATGTCACCAATACCGGCACCATTATAATTGTCGTTCTACTACGGATAAAACGACTTCGTACAGGATCAAGAGCACGTCAAGCTTTACACTTAAGAGTTAAATCCAACTTTATGCCGCTTACGATAAGAACGGTTCAAAGTACCAAATGTCAAGCTTGATATGCTCCTGACTGTACTAACGAGTATATTTATTTCTTTTTCCATCCCCTAAGATTTATTTTGACTCTTTTTTACTTATATTATTTTGTTTTATATTAATATTGTTGTTTATATTAGGGATAATCATTTATCCCTTGACATTTCACTTTAAATTTCAATATTGTGACATTGATAATATGAAAGAAATAAATTTATTCTATTCTATTCGTCAAATATCACAAAAGTTTTCATTTTACAAGTAAATTTTAGAACAAATTATCAAAAACAACGAAAAAATCGATAAATGTTGGTTGACACGTGTGCTTATCAGCATACACTAGCTTAAATTGCATTCTTATGCATGTTTTTCCAACATAATCCAAATTGTTATGGTAAGAAATAAATAAAACATGAATGAAATAATGAAAGAAAATGGTAATATAAATAAAATTATTTATGTATATTATATTAACTTCTACTAGGATTATTTAAAAAATGTTACATTAAGGTTACACAACAAAGCAATCGATAGCTTTAGGCAGTAAATACCAACACATTTTCTTTGCTACAAAAACAGACGCACATAATTACTAGTAAGATTACACTAAAGATAGGAACAAATTATAAAATTAATGAGACCTTAGGGCCAGCACAGCAGGGGGCTTCTTGCGCGAGAGCAACTTAGAGCACAAGAGCAACTAAGAGCGGGAGAGCGACTTAGAGCGCGAGATCTGTATGTGAGAATAGCAGTATCTCGCGCTTTATGTCGCTCTCCTGCAAGTCGCGCCCTGTCGTGCTAGCCCTACTGAGTATTTTTACCCATAGGTTATCACAAAATAAAATCAGTTATATCCCCTAATTTGCTAAAATTAGGTAGGTATTGGCAGAATAGTGTAAAACTAAGACTATTACATTTTACTAGACATTAGTAAAAAATAACATTATAAGGTCCTGTCTAAATTACCTACAATTATTCACTAATAACTTTAATACTATTATTAGTTTTCCATGAGAGATATGTGTTCCAAAATAAAGCTACAAATTGTACTAATAATACCTGGTATTGTAGAGGTATATAATAAAAGTTTACCAGCTGTACCCATGGCCAAATGTAATAATTTGTTTTTAAAACATCAAAGTAATTTTCCCCAACATTGTTTTTTATAGTTTCCAGGTTTTTACCGTTCATAACATCAACTGTAGTCAGAAGAAAAAATAGAAATGTTGGTGCAAATACAAATTGATCAAGAAATACTTTTTTTAAAGCCGTGCTTTTGCCACTTGAGCCTAGATGTTGATTCAGTTTGCCGTACCAGAATCGTAAAGCGGGACCCTAAAACAAACAAACAATTTGAATAATTTTATTTACATAAAAAGAGACCAATGATGAAACATCATGATCAACATGACAACCTCGGTGGCCAAATCGTTTACACTGTAGATGCTAGATGACGGAAGTCCCGGGTTCGAGTCTCAGTAGGATCAAATCAGGAAATTAACTTTTCTAAATTGGTTCTGGTCTGAGTATTCTGGGTAATGCCCCAGAGTGCATTCCATTGCTATGGCACTCATAGTACAGGGAATTCCCTAGTTTGAGACCAAGTTTCTCAAAATATTTGTACATTTACAATAAAAAGGGTCTGCCCCGAAACAGTAGAAAAAATACGTGTTTTTATTCAATCATACAAAAATAAATAGGAAAATTTTAAAGAATAAACATTATTTTTTAATACTAAGAAGAGTGAAAAGTGTAATTTTATTATTTCAACTTTTTTAGTTTTTTACTTTTCATACAAAAATAAAATTGCCACCCCCTGACCTCAATTGTTTGTCACTTCATAAAATATGAAATGTCACATTAATAAAGTGCATGTTTTTGTATTACAGACCTTGATTGAATTAGTTTCTGTATTAAAGTAATTGGATATGTGGTTTCATAGTAAAAATTTAAGCAATATGCCTAAATTAACTGAGTCATACCGATTTACTTTTTTTGCATTAAACCACATCCATTTTTTAAAAATTAGTAAAGTAATTTAGTGAATGTGGAAATTAACCAATTTCCATTCACTAAATTACTAAACTCATCCGATAGTTTTTTGCATGGGCACCACTAGAATCATCCTTATTGGCTGTTGGTTTGGCGTACTCTGCCATATTTTTCATAACAATCAGTCCAAACGTGATGGTCAATATTTTTGTGATGTTAATAGTAAAGAACTTTTTCATGATAAGGTGAGTCTTGATTTATTTATCCCTTCATAATACATGTAAATTAAAAGTTTAATAAGCGTATTACATTTGTAATATCAGGTTATAACAAACCATTGGCAGTTAAAAACTCAGTTAGGATCATGTTTGTACTAGTATTTCATAACATTATTATGCATTTCGTTATATAACTGAATAAAGTTGAATGTACACTGTTATTACTCGATTTCAACAATGCAAAAAAGAATGAGTTTGGCAGTAGGCAGATATGTCAATAAATTATATATTTTGCCAATGCAGAATAAGCTTAACGTTAAATGTTTTTGTAGTGTTTTGTAACAAGCTTTTCATTACGTACAATTATTTTGAGAAATAGTCGTCAACAAAATAATCTCAACAGAAGCAAAAAATTAGTATGAACAGATAAAAATTCTTCTGTAGAATTAAGGTTTTAGGTTTCGATGCGAGGTCAGCGGTAACTGGTAACGCACTCTTAGGATCGTATTCCAGAACTCTACTCAATGCTCAAGTCAGGATCTGAGTATGATTTCAAGCACTGGAGATACGACTTGGCAGGGACTTAAGTATGATTTCGAATGCTTTAAACCATACTCAAATCCTGACTTGAGCATTGAATAGAGTTCTAGAATACGACTCTTAGACAAAAAAAAAACAATCGAAATAGATACACACACATTATTTAAATAAGCTCGTGGCAACAAGTGTCAAGTATGCCCACTTGAACAATGTAGCGCGAGATTAATATATAGGGAAAGACTACTTACTCCGACAAATAATCCAATGGAGGAAAACTTGATTGTTCTCATATAGTCCACATGTTTTAGTTGTTTCTTTTCAATGAGAGTCTGAGATATCAAATCACCTGCACCCATCAAAGCGCCGGCTTGGATCGCTTGGATCAAATACGGCCGTCGAACAAGAGCTTGTTGATATAATTTAAAAACCCCCCGAGTTTTCATTATTAACAAATGCATTATAGAAGTTACGTTCATTGTCCATTTAAAAGACTGTTAATAATAGTCAGCTATTTACGAACCTTATTTTGTAAGCACGTTATTTCGATATACGGCAAATTAAATAATATAATCCATAATTTGAAGAAACGGACAGTCACGACAGTAAACAAAGTCACAACCAAAGAGGATTATTATTATAGAGGAATTATATTATATTGGTTTGTGCAAACCCCTAAACAAAGTGCTATTCATTCATAGAGCATAGAATCAGTGTTGTCAGACTTTTGCAAAGTTAATTCACCAATATAATGTATGTTAGGTAGCCGATATTCGTCCAAGTCACAAAATACCTAAAAAGAAAAACAGAAAGACAAATTGGGGATTATGAACTTTCTTATTATCCCCAATTCCCCACACGTAGAAATAGTGAAACCCCGAAATGAGTTAGCTTACAACTCCATTCCTCACAAAATTCCCAATAAAATTTGTAATTCCCCAGACATTTTATTAAGTAACCTAAAATCGCCTTTTCCTATTTCAAACATAGCCTAAATATCGCCAAGTCGCCGATCACTTTTTAGTCGCCGCGCGACCCCTCCAAGTAGGTTAAATGGCGCCTAATCTAGCAACAGTGTATGTATGACTTATTTTAAACGAATGAGTAACATGGAAAATTTAAAGAACTAATTCTCAGTACTAATTCTTATTTACTTCCGGTTCTAATGCAGACTGCAATGAAAATCGCCACTAAATAAATCTTGTAATGGTATTTTCTAACTTTGCTTATAAATAAATAATAAAAAGATATACTATGCTACGAGAGAGAAATAGTTATAGCGCTTTAAACCATTCAGTAATGGTAACACTGATTTTAAATTGTCTTTGGTTTATGTCTTGCTTGCCATTATTGTAGTCTAAAGAAATTCGATTAACTCGTATTGTGGTCATTTATAGTTATTGCTGTTAATTTTATCTATTTATAGAAGCAAATAATTATCATGGATAAAAGGAAACTATCAACAGCCGGAGATAGTCTTTACCAAATACTCCAAGTTCCAAAAACCGCGACACCAGATGATGTCAAGAAAAGCTATCGAAAATTGGCGTTAAAGTATCATCCAGATAAAAATCCGAACAATCCAGACGCCGCTGAGAAATTCAAAGAAGTAAACCGTGCTCACACAATCCTCAGCGACGCCACTAAACGGAACATTTACGACAATTACGGTTCCCTCGGTCTGTATATATCAGAGCAATTTGGAGAAGAAAACGTCAACGCCTACTTCGTAGTGACGAGTGCTTGGTGTAAGGCGTTGGTCATCGTGTGTGGTATTCTCACCGGGTGTTACTGCTGTTGCTGCCTGTGCTGCTGCTGCAACTGCTGCTGCGGCAAGTGTAAGCCGCGCCCACCGGAGGAGTCCGGCGATTACCACACACTGGAGCGGGATGATTCTGACGGCGTGAACCCGACAGTGACCACGCAGCCGGGCGGCGAAGGCCGGCCTGTAGGAGAGCATGCTCCCCCCGTGGCCATGCCAATGCCGCCGCCACCAACAGGAGCAGGGGCCTCGGAAAATACAGGCCTGAATACAGGTGGGGTCAATTATGGAATTTCACATTAACATTATATAATGTAGATTACCCAATTCAATGTCACAATTTATTTATTGACAAAGGATTTTGTAAGTAAAGTATTATATTATTCCTGCCACCCTTGCTTTACATCACTTAAGATTTATCTGCAGAGATAGGTTGCATACAACATGGAGTTTTTAATGAAATATTGAATGTATATGTAACTATATGTATATAGGGGCATATGGTGACTCATTTCTATCTTATCTAAATCGGTGATAGAAATGTTCATGTGTTTTAAATACCACTGTCTGTTCAATGATTATATAAAACTATTATTATTTGTTACTGTGTTGATGTTTTAAATTCTGGGACATCTAGTTCCACTTGAAATTTAAGTAAAGAAATTTGACGTAACACTTAGAGAAAGGTAGTAATTTTTCTTATCACCCACATTCAAGTCGTAAATTGTAACTTCTATGAAGCTGTGAATTGTTGTAGTCAAATATAGATGCAGCATGTCTGTGGGGATCATTCATAAGGCAAAAATTTCTATGTTCCCAATGGTATAGTCTCTTATTACCAAAGTGGCCTCAAAAATTAGTAACATAAAATTAAGATTATTCCTGTTGATAACTTTCTGCATAGTGAAGTAAGTATTCAATTAAAATATTTATGGAAATTCTTTTAAAAATCCTGTCAAACCATATTTCAGGATAAAATATTAAAATTTTACATTTCATTGAGTCATATCATTTGATTTGTGTTCTTTACATTGAGTCATTTTTTATGTACAGTTGCCAACCTTGCTTAGGTATCCACTATTTGTATAGCACTTAGTACAAATAGTGGAGACTTAAGTGAGGCACAAATCCTACATAATAAACATCCATAACTAATTTGTTTTATAATATGTTACAGTGAAATATATTGGCACTTACACACTTGTCACTTTCAATGGCACTTGGATGTCTTTATCCATTAATGAATGAAGTTATGCCTGAACCAATCAATATACATATATAAAAAAAGGGTGAATAAAAATGGAAGCAAATTCATTTGCTACTCTACTAACCAGTGGACATTAAATCATGCAAAATAGCTGCACCTGTGTTGAATATTTATTTATATTAACTACATAAGAAAGGGTTTTCCTATTTAAAAAAATTCAACATCTAACTGATTATTGGAATTACAAACAACATGAATTGTATCTAATTTGAATGTAGCTTTCACATTCCATACAAATGGGTAATTAAGTGTTAATGCATTATGTTGCTGTGTAATATGGTCTATTGATAACTGTGGAGCACTAACATTGTTATTAATCTTATTCCCGTGGCCTAAAAAATAAAAACATGCAATTTAAAAGTGAACTTTACTTTTAATTAGATTGTAAATATATTTGTTTACTAAATTCTAATATTCAATTAGACAAATATGATTTTCTTATGATACTGTTGCCTATTATAAAAAAATCTTAACACAACTAATTACTATAATTTAATTTCATAATTCACTGCACTACACCAGTTCACACAGATTAGCTTCCATTGTTGTGATATTTCTAAATATATATAAATTTTTCGAAATAATTATATGTGAAAAAATTATATACATGGTGTCTTAAAAATTCCACATCAGAGGGACACTGTGAATAGATGAGCTCTACACCTACCAGAAAATAAATAATTTGACTTTAGTAAAAGTCTTTTAGTTTTCGAGATATTGGCACTTTTTATTTTTTTGGAAAAACTCTACTTTTTGTTGGGTTTTATGCTATTATTACCAGGATTAGCTCCAGATGGTTGTTATTTTTATTGTTGTGTATTTTATTACCTGGGGTAATATAAGCTGGCGACAGAGGAGTTTGTCATAAAGCTCAATAATTTAACACAATTTTGTTTAGAAAAAAATTCGGCTAGTAGGGTGTTGGTGACGAAAAAAGAATTAAATGACTAAGTTCTTGCCGAAGTGGAACAATTTTCAATATAATGTGCAAATTCAGTTTCATGCAATTTCTTTTCACACTAACTATTCAAAGTTAATGTTTCACTGTTTAAAAGCGTATAACAAATTAATAACTTTTTTCACATTTTATCATATTTCTCAGTAAAATATTAATTGCAGTACCTGGAAAAACTATTCAGAATACCCGAAAAATAAAAATAACAACCATCAAGACCTAAACCTGTAGGGCTAGCATGACGGAGCGCGACTTCCGCGAGAGCGACATACCGCGCGAGATCTCTATGCGAGAATAGCAGTACATCGCGTTTTATGTCGCTCTCGCGCTAGTCGCGCCCTGTCATGCTAACCCTTCTGGTAATAATAGCATAAAACCCAACAAAAAGTAGTTTTTCCAAAATAAAAAATGCCAATTTCTCGAAAACTAAAAGACTTTTACTAAGGTCAAATTATTTTTTAATGGTAGGTATAGAGCTTACTTTCCCACAGTGTCGCTCAGACGTGGTATTTTTGGGACACCCTGTATAAAAGAAATTTAGATTTTACAAAGTTTAAAAACTGTAAATAAACATGAAACAATTTCTGTTTCCCCAATAAAAATGTAATCAAGTGTAATGGATTTGTGGTTAGCTGTGCTTTCATGTTATTCCTTAATCATAAGCTAATGTTATAACCAAATTCTTCCCCTTTTCTGTGTTTCTGGGTGTATTTTTCCAATTGTATCAATTTTAATCAATTAATTTGTTAGGTATATTTTGTAGTCGTAAATTCCTATTAATTTGACAAAATGTCCAGTTTTTAAACTGTATTCTTTAGCATAATGGTTCTAGTTAATGACCAAAATGATACTTATGAGATAGGTAAATGATAAGAATTGTAAAAAGTTCAATTTTTTATTACAAACTGAGCACACCACACTAGATTGCTAGTATTATTAACCCAAGTGAATATAATTATGTCACTTGGAGGTACTGCTCATTGTGTTTTTATTTACTTACTGTTAAATTATGGCTCTAGATTTCTTTTACTTGACGGCATGGCAGATTATGATAAAATTAAACTATTGATACAATGTATAAGGCATGTTTAAAATACTGATGTGGAAGGAAACTAGACCGAAGTAATGACTTTCTTGATTATATTTAACCAATACTAAGGTTAATTTTAGAATTGTAAGAGATTATGCTAGTTAATTTTGTAATTTAGATGTGAGTTAATTAAACATATTCGTGAAAGTTATTTAAGGTTTAGCAAAATATGTCCAATTTTGTACACTATTTGCTTATGGAAACGATTTGACGCCACTTTACCTTATATATTACACTGTTACATTTTGAATTACTATATAATATTAAATGTATTAAATAAATACTAGAAAAATGTGTGTGATACACTGTAGTCACTGGTTTTCAAAGGTATAAATATATATAAAAATTTTAATGTTAATTAAATAAAATTTAATCTAGCTTACATTATACACTTGCAATTTGTTAGCTGTTAGTACTAGCATGGTACGTAGCCCATCCAAATCACTTGGTATCGACCCACACGCAAGTTAAAAAGGGTTGATGCTTGCAGCACATAGTGGAAGCACTATTCCCCCATTTACTTGCAATCATAGTTTTGCTGTCCCTTACTTCTATTAGCTGATGTTAGAGTATTCCTGAGTATGACCGAAAATTCAACCGCGTTGCTTCTATATGTGCGTTGCGATAATTTTGTTATGCTCTTTTGAGCAAATTATGTAAGTACTTACACAATGAAGTATGTGTTTTAATTCGAGCTGGAGATAAGTGACCAGATGGGCTAGCTGTTATGTGTATAATAGTGTTATATGATACTAGTCAACGAGTATTTATAACGACAGTGTCATGTAAAAACGATGTTATAAAATGTAATTTCACTTAATAAACTTTCAGTCGAATAAATATCTGCGTAACATAATACTTATCTATTATTGAAAAACCAACATTTTGGTTAATTTTTTCGGTTTTAATTATTATATGAGTTTGGTTTTTTTAATTATTATTTTTTTATTTTCAGGAAGCAGTATTCCAAAATACACATGAAGTAATCACAAGCTAGTCTAATGTAATTGTAAGAGAAATGAGGAACTGATTGCTTATTACCACCAACATGCACATTGTTAAAAATGTAAGCCTAAAATTAGTTTATTATAATATTGTTTCTTCACGTAAAATATTTTTATACTTACATTTATTGTGCTACTTATCTATTTTCGTTAAAAATATACTTATTTCACATTTTTTAAATTATTTTTAAATGGTTTTTTGTATTTCAAGCGCGTCTTGTTATACTGACTGAAATGTAAAATACGTTGTATAAACAGGTAGCGATTATACTTTTGTGGCTATACGGCTGTTACAACATCAACTACCTGTTTGTGTGCGCAAGACACAATGTTATCATTATTTTTTCAAAACAAATGAAATAATGATTGTCCAAACTTCAAAAGTCTTTAGTTTCGTATAAGTTGTTCAGTCGTTTAAATCACAATTATGGCGTTGATCGCCTTTGGTCTATTTCTTATTACAATCGTTAGTGGAACTATAGACGAGTATGTAGTTCCGACTGCGATATGTCCGTTTTATAAAAATGGGCCTAGTTTAGACACAAACGAATTGGTGGGAAGCTGGATGACAGTGTACACACAACCCAAAAGAGTGAAATGTTTCAATATTCACATTAGAACTATTACAGACCTGGTAATTTAATTATAGCTATTTATTTTCTTTTTTGTAAAATAAAAATCAATTTAATCGGTTCACGTTATTTAGATAATTTTAATGTGATATAATTTATGTATTATTGACAAAATCTGTATTAAAGCATGGAAATTTTAAATTACTTATCGTTTTCAATTTAAAATTCAATGGCAGTTTGAATCAATTAAATTGGAAGTTCTGAGGTATGTATTGACATTTACCTCTGCTCCGATAAAACCCGTCAATATGGATGATTGAATAAAGATTTTATGAAGTAGCAGGTAATATCGGTGAGAAATTTTAAACAACCTTTTACAGCGTTTGTACTGACGGTTGTTAAGTTTTCTGGTTGTTAATCTATATCTCTATTAGAAGAAATAGGTTTTTTTTAAATCACCCAATACGACAAGATAAGATACATATACTTGTTATTGCACTTATATTCTTAACACATCAAGGGCTTCATCACTATTGGCAGTGGATAGTAGTCGATGTACAGGGTGATTGGTAATACGATACACTGCTTTGATGGTGTTTAAAGTTAAGCCTAATTCATTCAATTACCCTTGGATACAATTCATATTTTAAAGATTTGAGTCAAGAAGTACTAAATTACAAACGATCAAAGCTCCTAAAGGTCAATTTACATTGCCACGGAACGTCATGGAAACGAATTTTTGTAACAAAATCGTACATGGTATAATGAACTTTCTGCCAATTGCCGTAAAGACTAGTAAATACAATACGGCTGCTGTGGGAATTTCCGAGACTGCGCGAGATTTCTCCGGAAGACATGCGATCTGTTTTTTTGCGTACCTATCTAATTTGCACGTTACACAATTGAATAAAGTTTATTATGCTATGGTCAGAGAATAAAGTAATAAATAATAATAAAGTAACCTTTGGTCACAAAAACCCGCTTCCGTTGACTAAGATTATGGTTAGATTTCTTTGATGTCCTTTGGCTGTTCACGATTACCATCATCAGCAACAAAAACAAAACCTGATCATGTTGATCTCAATTGTAGAAAAAAATCTATTAACGTCAAGTCAAAAGTCTACAAGATCTGCAAATTTATACAGTCGTCTAATAAAGGTCGCGCGGAATTGTTTGATTGCATTGGAGGTAGGACCACGCACCGGCTTTCGGCAAGGGAGGTTTACATTCAGCACAGGATATTTTTCAACTGATGATGACATTTACTCTAGGAGCGAGAACAATACATAGTAAAGTACGGGAACTTCAGCAACCGTGTTAACTGGAACACGTGCTTCTTGGAATTGGTTTCTTCTCAAAGGAAACATTATTTACAAGGTGACGGGACCCTCTCTGGAATGCTTGAAAACATCTTTATTTTTGAATCAACCAAAGGTGGGTATGACAGCTACGATATAGTATAAGGGAGATGCCACAAGGGCATTACGGGAGATGCCACACTGGCGTTGCTTCGTGGCAACTGCATTGTACTACATATAAGTCAGAACGACATACCACACGGTGCGTTGAAACAGCGCGCGTCGACATTGTGATTTAGATATATTTAGTACGGTCAAGAGCACGTCAAGCGTGACACCTTGAACTTTGGACCGTTCTTGTCGTAAGCGGCATAGAGTTGGATTTAAATTTTAAATGTCAAGCTTAACGTGCTCTTGATCCTGTGCAACGCAGTTGCGACGACGCAACGCCCGTGTGGCATCTCCCTACGTCGGCGTTGCGTCGTCGCAACTGCGTTTTAGTACATATAAGTCAGACGACATGCTACACGGTGCGTTGAAGCAGCACGCGTCGACGGAACAGCTCGTGTGGCATTCAGTCCGTTGAAATCAATGCAGTTGCGACGACGCAACGCCCGTGTGGCATCGTCCTAATGCCTCGGCCACGAAAATATCGCCAGGTTTGAAGCGTTATTCGCCGAGAGCGTCAATTTTAAAGCGTCAAAACTCGGCCACGAAAATATCGTCACATTTGAAGCGTTATTTGCTGAGAGCGTCAATTTTAAAGCGTCAAAATACACCCACGTTGGTAATTCGCTCTTCGGTGGTGAGAGGACTAGTTCAGTTCATTGCGATCACGAGTCATCATCACATAATAGAATTTTAATTTCTGCCCACAATTGTTTTACGACAGTCCTGATCTTATCTTGTGGATGTGAACTCATCCAAAACGCAGGCAGATCTTGTATTGCCGTTATAAATTCTTTTATATTCATAATTAAGTAAGCGAAAAGCTAATAAATTCAAAATAATTTGTTTTAAACGCTGACGCGCGGAGCGACCGCTTCGTGCACACTATGGAAGTTTCTCGTACAATTGTTCTGGTCGCCCGCGAAAAACGCGCGTCAGATCTTCCAACGCTCGCAAACCCGCTCGTAGCAAATTTCGCTGCAAGTTGCAGCGCTACTTTGTGGCTTTTTGCAAATAAAATTATATATTTGTAATGCGTTAAGGGGGATTCTTATTTCATTGTAACAAATGCTTCTGTTAGTGTTTTATAGGTAGGTATAACTTCCTTAGGCCCTACATCAAAATGTACATAATGTGTTAGAGTGGTTCAGACCCGGACAATATTATTCCAATGATTACGGAAACGCTCAGTGTCTATTATAATAAAAATTCGCATTCAGGCTATTCAAATTCGCAGGGTATCTAGAAATATAAAATGTGTCCTACAAAATTGAAAGCATATTTACTTGGGCCTGAAACGTAATTATATTTAGTACATTTAAGAGCCTATCCATTTTATACATGCCTACGACGCGCGCATATAGGCGCCGTAAACGCGCGTCATCTGCACGTATACGCGCCGCAGACGCGCTGTAGTGAATCATTTGAAACGCGCTCAAATATTGCGTTGCAAGCAAGAAGCTTATATATTTCACTGGAGACAATTTCATGTAGTTGCTTCATTTTAAAAAGTAACTGAAATAATCAAACAAAACTGAAATTAAAACTACCTCTTATTAAAATGTGCGATGCATACGAGCGGCTACAGTGCGTCGGTGGCGCGTATAAGCGCGTCGTCGACGCATATATGCGCGTCGTCGACGCATATATGCGCGTCGTCGACGCATATAAAATACGCCGTGTGCATAGACTGTTATGTGTACATTATGCGTTTAGCGCTTTTCCCATTGTAGTTTAAAGTTCAGAAGCTTTTTTTTTTTGAAGAAAAAATAGAATACGTACTTAAATAATAAAATTTGCCACGGAAATTAAGTAGATGAACACTGTCCGAGAACAACTGTATGGTGTCACTGGTTCACTCGTTGAAATTTTAAGCTGGGTTCCTAACAGTAGGTTACCTACATTTTACTGTACCAGGTAACTACAGTCTACAAGATCAATCAGCAGATCAATGGTTCTTGTACGGTCGGCGCGGGAATGAACTATTGTTAATGCGAGACTGCGCGGACGAGATTGTTGCATTATTCGCCAGGATCGCCTACTGGCCAACACCAACGGAGGTGTACGCTGTACTTCATCGCAGCGGAATACCAGCGACTGCACAGGTGCGCCAGCTCTGTACCCCGATCAATGTACCTGCCAGACAGTGTTTCCGTACCAAACCTAATTTTGTTGGATATCAACTAATCAGCAAAAATTTATACTAATCATTCGAAGAAACAGATATGGTTTATACCCATTTAGATACGTAGCTGCCTATTACGAGATAATGTACCTACACATACATATATTGCTTATCATTAATCCTCATTCTCATACTGTTCCGTAAGATCGTTAGGAACACTTATTTGCATATTAAGTACATACACTAGGGTGTGTAATAATGGTCGACATTAAAACAAATTAATGATCTATTTGCACTTGGTATAACGATATTTGATATAATTTCAAAGGAAATAATAATAGGATGTAATTAATTAGTGATATAACCACAAACGGTAGTTTCATTGTGTTTAATAAACCTAATGTAACAAATATTAGATATAATGATTAACTAACATAATGAATTCATGGTTATTAGTATTACCCGCAGCTTGATTTTGATTGCCTCTCCCGATCGGAAACTTTGACATTTCTAATCGGAATAATAGTTGAATTAACTTACAAATTAGAAAGATATAGTAGGAATCAGATTCATCTTCTCGCTCAGAAACCCATCTGATTTCGAGACTACTCGATCGTATCGATTCCGATTTGAGTCAAAATCAGGACGCTAATATAACAAATATTAGATAAAATGATTAACTAACATAATTAATTAATGGTTACTAGTATTACCAGTATAATGTATTATAGAACAGGGGGTCTACTCTCGATCTCCGTCCGACATCTGTCCGAAACAATTACTGCCAAATAAGCAATACTTGACCAAATGAAGACGCGTGATGCGAATGAAACTTCATACTTGATACTTGTCTTTTAATTTTGTCGAATATTACTTATTTGAAAGTAATTGTTTCGGACGGAGCTCGAGAGTAGACCCCCTGGAGTAAACCCCCAGTGCCCGAAACGTTAGTTTGTTTGAAAAAACAAATATACGCGATCCGTAAAAGTAGTTACATTTCGTGTATAATAATCGTGAAAACCTAAGAACTCGAAATATAATACAATATTAATACAATAGTATTACAATAGTAATACAATAGTAATACAATAGTAATATTAAATATTTTAACCTAGAGCTTAATTGCCATAGCTCTAGCATAGCTACAAAGTTCTATTCAATATTTCTTACAAAAGTTTGTAGTTTTTTTAACACCAATGAGCACTTTACAGCGGTTACACACGGCGACTTTAACGGCGATGTGAACGCGATGCACGCAAACGACTGAATCGATACAAACGCGCGATTGCATCGCTCGCTGGGATTCATCGATGCAATCGCCTATAAATCGCAAGTGTAGCGATGCAATCGAGCGTCTTACGAGCGTTTCTTTTGCATTAAAGAATATTTATAGAGAAAAAATTTTCAGAATTGCCTATGGGATGTATTGAGTACATAGGTATGTTTTTATGCTAGATAACCGAGGTAGACGGTGGGATTGATGTGAGTGACGACCAGGCTCCTGACCAAGAAGAATCGTCGATCGAGCAAGGGCACACAACATAGTGAAGCCCTTGTGCAGACTTCAGAGGAACAAATATGTTTTAAAGGTGGTCTAGAAGTAAGTTATAAAGCTGTATAAATAAATTACAATCGTTATGTCTCCGAAACGTAATGAAAATTATCTTTTATCCAGCAGTATCAACTCCGCGAAATCAAAACAATACGATACAAGGAATTTCTAGATGTGGTTGTTTTCTACAGAAGACATTACCATAAGTAAACTTAATAGTGTCCTATGCATGTGCTAGGTCCCGTCTCACTATAGACTGGGTGGTTCATTTAATGCATCAGCGCGATTCTGGTGCAGGTGACCACTTAACTGTCCGCTGCCTTGGTTGAACTTAAATATCGTGAGACAACCCGTGTGTGGTTCTCGCTGTACGCAGAGAACGCCATAAAGTGGTCATGCATTATGAACATTAGCTGCCGAAACTATGTATTAAATGTGTTGCAATTTTATTTTTGTCTATTATAATCAATCGCAATTTTTTGCTGCAATGCGTAAAGTCCGATCAACATGCGGTGATCCGCTCGCAGCTACCTACGCGGCGTAAGTGAAATATGATGTTCTTTTGTGATGTTAGGCAAGATTTTGAAGTTATTTTTATTCGCAATTGATTTTATTATTTTTTTATAGTTAAATCCTTACACTTTATTAAAGAAATAATCCTTAAAGAGGTGGTGAATTTTATTTACACCTACCTAACTTATTTACTTTTTTGTAGGTCACAACTTATGTATGCGCGCACACTTATACATATTTGATAGTCTAAAGGGCAATTTCCTGGACCATAAATATTCTAATACCACGTTTATTGCTGCCAACACGACAACAACACTTTAGATTTTCAAAACGTTCATGTAATCTTACGCTGAACCTACTATACATTATCAACATATCGAATAACAAGCGTATCGTTTTTCATGAATGTTTTTCATCAAATCATATTTTTGGGGGCGGCACAACGTATGACATTGTTAGCCACATTTATCTAGGCCACTCATACTCGTCTATCATACCGTACAATAACAGCAGCCATGGATTGTCGTCTCATTACAGGGATTTTATATCTTTTACTTCATGTGCTCTTAGTCATCGCAGACACATGTCCCCCTGACCGTGATCAGGAAGTGCTCCACGACGAAGGAAAACTACACAAAGACTTATTATGCGCCTATCACTCTGATTACCGGCCAGTGAAAGACCACAAAACAACAATCACCGTCAAAATTCGCTTTGATCTCAAATACATCAACTTCGATGCGCTCGAAGAGACATTCACAGTGCACAGTTGGGTGGCAATGATGTGGAAAGACGAGTTCTTGTCATGGACACCCAGTAATTACGGAGGTATAGAAGAACTCCAGATTGAGAGTCACGAAATATGGACACCAAGAATGGCTCTTTTTAACGCCGATGCTACACTCTACCAATCAGATACAATTTACACAACGTGCTTAGTAACTCAAGACGGTACTGTTACCTGCGTACCACATATAGCCCATTCGGGAGTCTGTCGATCTTCTTTGCGCAGTTGGCCTTACGATTCACAGAACTGTACACTCTACTTCGGCTCGTGGATGCACACAGGAGAGCAAGTTAATTACACTTTCTATAAAAGCCAACCAGTTTCAACAACTGATTACCAAGATGGACCCGGCTGGAAGTTGCTAAATGTCGCCAACGAACGCCTGAGCGGAAAATATCGCGAAAATACAACATATCCGATGCTAAAGTATACTTTTGTGATGAAACGTGAGGCTGCGGGACCTGCGGCCATAGTTGTGGCTCCAGCAATCGTGATTGTGTTGCTGACACTAACCTCTTTATTGCTTGACATTAAGGACAATATCAGATTAATGCTAGCTTGCTTTAGCCTTTTTGGACACTTCACGATTCTATCGCAAGTCGCATTTGAAATTCCTAAACATAGTTCGGATACACCAATAGTTTTGCTCTTTTTGCGTGATTCAATGATAATAACTCTGATGGCTATATTGGTGACCTTGTTCTTGATGTTTTTAAGAAGGCGAGTGGTTCCTGCGCCTACGTGGGTGATTTCTATAACTCGGCTTGTATCTAACGGTCCGGGCAGGTACGTAATGTTTACGGAGTTCGACCCAAGTGATACCTCGGATAAGAAAGGTCTTGCAGAAGTCGGCACGAGCACTGAAGCAAGTGACGAAGATCGCTCCCGTATTACTGGTGACTGGATGCAATTTGCAACTTTGCTGAACAGTTTCGCATTTGCTATTTCGGTTTTGATCTATTTAATTTTAATATTTGCGTACATTCCTTACGATTAAATTTATGCAAGTGATGGTATATAAATCGGTACTTACTGCATGTCGTATTTTACAATACAAGTTCTCGGATCAGAATAATAAATGCTGTGGTTCTAAAATTAAATAAAATACTCTTATAATGGACTTAAATTTAATTTTAAAAATCACTTTAAAAGCTAAGTTTACCGCTACTTAGCGCTTAGTAACTTTACGTACCAATCCAAAGAAAACACTATAAAAAATATACAATTTAGTATAAGCAAAATTATACTTAAGCGTATTGTAAGTAAACAAGAATAAAGACATTTTATAAAACATATTTTATTACGGGTAGTATTTAGGCATATCCCCATTTTATGGAGCAAAATATTCAAGAATAGTAACGAAAATATTAATTGCACACTAATGTACGTACTACAACAAATCAAACTTAGTATGTAATAGGTATACTGATTAATGCATCAAGCCAAAATGTTATATTATGAAGTGATTATCTGATATCTGAAAGTAAATCCCGTAATTATTAACTTGTTACAAAAATTTAAACTCAATTTTATTGGAACCAAGCACCTTATTAAACTTTTAGAAACATTTTTTATTTTTGCAATTTTCGTTTTTATTGAATATCATGGTGTTTTACTGTCATAATATTTTTTGTGAAAATAATTCTAGTTTGTTATTATTTTTGATACCAAGATCGCACAAACACAAAGATAAATTTTCTCAATCCAACTGCCTACTTTTTCTGTTTGTTTCAAGTATTTACTAAATTGAATATTTAGCTTATGTTGAAAAACCCAGCTCGGAAACGCAAATAAATTCTGTTCTTGGGGTTTATTCACGTTGTCCGTCCGACACCGTCCGAAATAATTAAGTACTGTCAAATAAGTAACACTCGACCATATTAAAAGACGCATAATCCGAATGAAACTTCATACCCGATGTTGTCTTTTAATTTGGTCGAATATTAATTATTTGTCAGTAATTGTTTCAGACAGTGAACGGGATTAGACCCCCTTGGCACTCGCCGGCCGCTGCCGCGACACAATATCGTGTAAAAATTCCATTGTAAGATTTTATTTTACTGTTGTATTATAGTATATTTTTGTTATAAAAAACTTATTTCTATTTTATCAGCCAGACTTTTGTTGTGAACTAGGTAAAAAGCGTCATATAATTTTGATAAGTTTTAAAATTTTGTTGGTACATGTTTTGAGGAATAAAAGGTCTATTCGTAGTGTAGTCATTTATTTAGTATACAGTAAGTTAATCAGTGGTTACACTTCGTGTGCTTAATTATTTTATTTGAGATTTACCAAAATTTGATTACTTTAACACAAATAAATTGTGTATGTAACATAATGATATGGTTTGTGTATAGCATAAGCTAGGAACATCTTAAAACTAAACGTATCAACAGTTACAGACAAATACCACTTGCAATTCTAAAAAGACTATAAAATTTTCAACATGGTTTAACATCAAGTACTTAATAGAAAAATGACCAATAGCAACAACCAAAAGTATAAATAAAAATAAGTATAAAAATACATTTGGTTTACTACAAAAAGCTCACAACTATAAGAGTAAATACTTATTGAGTAAATAAGCTAACTGTAAACAAAAAAAGGAAAAATAAACAAAACAATGTACCTATATTTGATTAATTGAGAGTAATTACTACGGAACGTATCCTGCTAAATAAGTCAGTGTGAAATTATATTCTGAGCGGCAGTTGATTGTCGGATGTCTCAGGGTGACAGGCGCAGCCGCAGTGCCCCTCCGATCTTTGCATTTTAAAGCTCTGAGTAGCACTGCAACTGTTACAGACCGGCGTGTCGTTTACTACCAGGCCCACAACTTGTTTGTCCTATCACTTGTACAGGTACACTTGTACATTTAAACGAAAAGCACTTTAAAAAGTTTGCTTTTTAAAATAAACACATAAGCACGCTTTTCAATTTAAGCGTAAGCGTTAACGTACTTATGTTTCAAGTCCGGCCATCTATGTTTCCTAAATAAATTAATTCGTCAATGTGAATAATAATTTTATACATAAAAATAAAACTCGTATTTTACAAATAAACTTACTTATCTTAAAACCTTTATTGGTCTACTCTTGCTTTTCGCTATCACACAATGTTGCAAGCTTTTTTAACATAAAAGTCTATGCGCTACGTTTTTCTAATACGTTTTCCTAAACTGTAACAACATTGTAAACTTCAAACTAAGAAACGTTTAAGTGAAAAGCGTTTAGAAAAGCACGCTTTTTTAAAAACAACACAACGTTTAAACGTTTAAAAACTAAGAACTTTTTCCCATCTCTAGTCACTTGGTATCCAAAAAAACCCTTTTATTACTTCGAATCAAATAATCTTGTTTACATCATTCATACAGCGAGTTTCGTAAATGTTAAAGTGTTACAAAATACAATTATGTAGACCTAAAGCACGAAATTGCCGTTAGCAATTGTAAAATTTTTCCAGCGCAGGAAAAACGCATAAGGCCGGTTCATGGCCAATTCTAGTTCTGTTGGCTCAGCCCATTCTATACCTGTAAAAAGAATTAATAGGTAGATGTTCACTTTATTGCTCACACGCAAGCACAAAAACGGTGCATAAACAACTCATAAGTAATGCGGGCAAAGGCGGCCTTATCGCTAAGAACGCTCTCTTCCAAAGAACCTTTGAGGCAGAAGAGAATTTAACAGAGTGGATGACGTAGTGTGCCAATGATAAATTTCTAAATATACCTACAAATAAAATCCTTTGTAATATAATTATCACTTTAATTTCTAAGTTCATTGATAAATGCTACCAAAACAAAATGCCATCCATGCAATGGCATGTCATGGCATGTGTTTTTATTCTGAATCGTATCCAAACGTGCCAAAATGTCAATCTAAAAATAAAAATCCTTTCCCAAAGATTTATCTTCGTATTTATTTAGTTTTTTCACTGTTTGTCATTTTTAGTCAAAAATTAAAGAGACAAAACTATAAATCAAACTCAAACTCAAACTCAAAATAATCTTTATTTCATAGGTAAGCATTATTACACTTGAAATCGTCACAATGGTTAAACTCTACCGCTCATTCGTAAGGCAGATTCCCCTGAGAAGAATGAGCAAGAAACTCTAGGGGTTGCTCTTTGTAAATAGCATTTACAATATTTTTTTATTTTTATTTGAAACATCAGAGATCGAGACTACCTCCATGAGCTAAACGGGTTACTACCACGGATTTTTGTCATCCAAGTACGCAGAAGTTGTATAATAACCTTTAGTATAAAGTTTTTGTTTCACTATAGTTTTAAACCTCAATCAAACACTATAGTTTTAAACCAAAATCAGGCTAGAGAATTGACAGTATTTATCATAGTACAATAATTGTATTATGATAAATACTGTCCAGCCTAGGCGCCTTGACGGCGAGTTGCGGACACGAGCCCGTTACACCAAGTACCAAGTACTGTCCAGCACCCGGGGTAGTACCTACTAAAGAAATATCCTTAACATCACAAATACGTTGACTCTGTCGACTTCTGTGCTTATGATTGCGTTGGCTCTTTTCTTCCTAGCCTTTAATACGAAACACAGCAATACTGTTTTGCGTTACAAATAAGTATCCTTCTTCTTTTTAATTATTGGCGCTTCTTTAGAATTTAGGATTGTCCTTTTAGGATTTTCCCAAAAATATTTTTTTTTATTTTTTTTTTATTCATATAATATTATCAACAAGCTGACGCTTTATAAATAAAAATAAAAATGATTTATTTTGGCTGGTTAGTTTCACAACTTAGTACGTATGTTAGTAAGAAATAGCAAAGATAAAATAAAAAGACAGTACACTTTTTCGAATATGTAGCTCGATATATCGATTGAAAATTACCGTGTCAGTGCGGTCGGCAATCATCTTAAGGATACCGTTGGCGCTCCCCCATATACGACGTATTGATGCAGTCTTTTTGTGTAGTATGCAGGGTTGCCAATTTGTGTAGAATTCCCCAAATTGCGGGGAATTTCAACTAGATTGAGGATTTTGTGGGGATTGGCGCTATGTGGGGAAAATGCGGGTATTCTAACATTTTATGATTTTGTTTAATCTATCGATTGCTTGCATCGATGCATCGCTGGTTTGATCGTTATTGTTAGAAACACTGTGATGAACTATATCGATGTGTTTTTCATTTCACTCCCTCCCATTTCACATATCTCGCATTATTAACAAGCAGCTTGAATAGAATTATTATCAGATCGTCTTGGTTCTGAATTGTAAAATGGGAACTATTTAAGTGCATATTAGAAAACTCAATACATATAAAATTATGTTCATTATTCAAATAACTTGCACATCTAAAAAAATATTTCAGTACAAATAGAACAACTGTCTAACAAAACTAGTATCAAGAATAATTTAAAAACATATATCAAAAGTAAACCCCTGCCAATTTCTCAGTGTACAATAACTCTAAACGAAATAAAAATTGTTTTAACAAATTTACCGTATTTTTTCTCAAACGTTTCTCCATAAATTATCTTCGTTTATAAAATGAATCGCGTACAACAAATATTATATTTGGAGCTGATTTTCTTGTTAGCAATTCATAATATTGGAACTAAATTGAACCTTTACTTGCAAATACAAAAAAATACGGCTATTTTCAAGCAATAGACTTTGTGACAATGTTTGTGTTCAATTTTTTTTTTTGTTGATTTTATTGTTTTGGACTAATTGTACAATTAGACCATAATGTCATATAAAATAGTGTTTCATTCCGATAGACTGATGTACCTTTCAGTGAAATATGTATGTTTTTTCTCTTAAATTTGTGGTCATACGTTTGTTGTATGCCAGAAATATTAGATACCTATGTATTTAGATGTTAGATATGCATTGTGATGAAATGTTATGCTTTAATTTTTGTACATAATGTTAAATTAATTTCCTTTTGATGTACATATTTTGATGTTCAATTGGTACTTTTGTTGGGGAAGTGGCATATTTGGTTGTGAAAAAACTTGCTTTTTTGGTAAGCGGTTAAATACTTACCTTATAAAATTACCAGTCGGTGCGTGTTATGTGCGCAATCCTTTCTCCCACTTAGGCCCGTCCCCGGTATGAAGAAAAACGAAGTCAGCTATTGATAAACAAAGCCGAGCAGTTGGTACTTCCACACCACAACTTACCACTCGGCACTAGTCAACTTTAAATATTAAATAAAGGTCGAAACTTAATTTACTCATTGATTTTTTTCTAAAGGCCCATTTAGATGGAGAGAGTTTATCGTCTCGAAGATACGATTATCGAAAGAATATAAAAAACTTTCCTCGTCTAAACATTTGCGATTATCGACCGTCCACGTGAGCGATAATCGCCTCTACTTTCAATATTGAACGTTTCCGTGTAAACAGAACTCGAAAGCAAAAATCGTATTTCGAGTTTCTGTGCCAGCCGTTTCTACCACGAGTGCAGTGCGCGAGGGTGTTTTGATTATCACTGCTTTTCTAAGACAAGAATTAATGAAACGAGAACGAAAAAAAATTTGGATTAAGAAATATTATAAAATTTGAAAAAAATAAATAAATAAATAAATAAATGTATATTTCTCTACAATGCAATGAACTTAATAATAGGGGTTAAAGTATGAAATTGCCGATTTGTACTGAAAATCTAAATTGTTTATTTTTTAAATTTTTTTAAAGTCGAAATTTCCATCACGAAAGCGTTTAAACCAAAATCGCAC
>NW_020653945.1:18304903-18356718 GCF_003589595.1 Hyposmocoma kahamanoa
ATTGCAATAAAACGGCAATTTCATACTTTAACCCCTAATATTATCAGCAGTTCCAAATGTGAATGATTTTTGCGTCATTTCGATATGTCTATAGTCAATACCGCAGTAATCACTGAACTCGAATGGCGATTCTCGCACTCAAAACGATTCGAACCGATTTGTACGATAATCGTATGAACTTGAAAAAATGTCATACGAGATCGTGTTTAGATAAGTCGAAAACTCGTAAGCAAGAATCTCCTTACTACATATTTCTCTGTGTAAACAGTCGAGGAGGCGATTAAGTTGCTTACGAATCTCGTATGACATAATCGTAGGCGAGTTTTAGTTCTTCCCTGAATGTAAACATTATGATACGATAATCTTATGGCGATTATTGCTTACGATAATCGCCTTTTTTTTTTTGACGGGGGGGAAATCTTTATGGATACCCCTAAGCCCAGGGAGATTCAGGGGTTATGTGGGGACTCTCCCTCCACACTGGAAGGCCTACCCCACTAAAACCCCCCCGGGTTTCGCTCTCGCCGGTTGAGTCGGCGCCGTGGGATCAGTGAACATTCACCACGACGCCGCCCGGCCGCCCTAGCTTGCGCCAGGGCTCCCGCGTTAACGGAGGGACGAGTCGGTTGTTCTCCGACCCACCCCCCAGACGAGTGAGGCCGTGCAATGCAGGCTCCGGAGTCCCTGTCCAGAGCCCGCTGGTCTCACTAGGGGATCAGGCGAGCAGCAAACCGCCTTCGCCTTCTCCCCGTACGTCTGCGCCGGAGCGGGTGCGCGTCCGCCGCGTCCTCGCGCACCCGCTCCGCGGCCTCCTTTTGCGACATAACCTCTGTGCAAAAGAAGGCCACCGCCTCCCAGGACTCCTCGCTATCGAGCATGGCGGCAACCACGCTCGGCAACGAGAGGTCCTACCCTATTACGATAATCGCCTACGAGTTTTCGTCACGAAGCGTGCGAGAAACTCTTACCATCTAAATGGGCCTTAACATTAACCATAGTGTTACCAAATGCGCAACAAAATAATTAAGTTAATTACTTAATATTGTAAGGCAAAGAGAATTTTTTTTTTCAAAGTTTGATTAATGTTGAATCTCATTAAAATAAATAAACGATTTAAGGTCATCTAATTTTATAATTTGCTTAACATTTTACATTCTGTTTACATTCACAGCAAACGTAATAGATGGTTACATTTTGAGTTTCTTAATTCTTTATTATAATTATTTTAAGCTATGTATTTGTAATAAATAACGAAAACTCGAAACGTAGGAAATACGAACTTTGTTCTCCCCAAATTTGGGGATTTTAACCGTGATATTTGAGGATTTTGAACAATTGGCATTGCTTGGCAACTCTGGTAGTACGGCACAAAAAGCGCTGAGCCTTAACAGTGCCCTAAAGACATTATTTTATTGGATCCGCAAGGAATTGAAGTATCTCAGCTTAAAATTAACCCACAGGTTGCTAGTATAAAACCTTGGGCAGTATGCGCGGAATAAAGTTAACTTGACTCCAACACTGCATCGAGCAAACCTGTGCGCCAACATACCGATTTATAACCTTAAGGGTTATTTTTGTGTGCAGGCAACAGCAAGCAGTCGCTGTCACCATCAGCTTATTGATCTTGTAAATCAATGGCTATTGAGGGGTTTTACAAAAAAAGGCTCAATCAAATTAGGGGCGGGACTAGCTACAATCACCGCTTCCAAACAAAACTGTTTTGGAATTGGTACACAACTTTGCTGACAGTATTGTAATGGCAAGTTTAGCTGTCAATAACTATATTTTGTGTATGGCAACACTTTTTTCGTGGACTGTCCAAAAAATGGTAAACGTCATGCTCGCCATTACAATTTTCCTCTTAAAATACTATTAGGCTACTGTAATTAATAGTTGTAGAAAGCCAAAAAGAGCCTTTTAATTAGAATTATATTCCATAACATTCGATGAAAATTAAACAAAAACCCCCAACAAGTACATTGGTTGTAGATGCTTGGGCAGGTATTGCACCGTTCCACTAGGTTTTTTATAGAGGCATATGATCGGTGGTGGACTATGATACGCTGTACATACCATCATCTTTGAATGCGTGCCTTCCTGCCTCGGCCCAGAACATAAGTTGCTGCACTGCATGCGATATTTTGAGTCTCTCAGTGAAATCGTAGCCATCTGTAGTATTTAACAAATGCGAGATTCCCATCTGAAATAACGTGAATTTCCTGAAATTTACATGTCACCATTGCAACTGCCTTTTGCCACGGGAAATATAAAATAATGCGTACTTGTAATAACATGTAGTATGTTACGAAACTTCATTTTCATCTACGTAAGTAGATAAGCCCTCTTTACCGTATTAGAACTGTGGCTTATCAAATTTTTCGTAATAACAAGATATCGTACCCTTTGTAATTGTGCGTCGAAAGTGCTTTTATTCTATGAAAGTCATAAAAATAATACGAACTACATGAATCAAATTACATATAAATTTGATAAGTCTCCTATTTAGACTCAATTTATATTGTGGCGGAACGGAATGGAAACGTATTTTTATAACTAAATTGTAATATACAAACTAGATACGAACCAATAAACAAGTCGCACGGCTTCCGGCGAATTCACGCGCATGTTCGGGAATGCACGCGCATTCGCGGGAATTTCCGCAGCGGCCTAGACGACGCCTGGCGAATTCGCGGCTAGAGGCACAAAGGCAGGGCAGTGTGACATCAAACGTCAAAGCGTTCCCGAGAATGCTCGAGCATTCCAACGACCGCGCACGATTTCTTGCGCGACGAGGCAAAATTGACGCTTCCGTTCCATTCCATTCTGAGGCAACATAAATTCAACCTTAAGCATAAAAAAGTTGTCGACTTATTTCGTTCGTAGAATCTTTAAACCTCTATATACAAAAGTTGTCATTTTGCAGATGTCACCTTATTACACCAAGGGGTTGCGACAACATCAGGTAACAAGAAGTGTAATCTTGAACATATTAAATATCTTATCGATATTTCTAGATAAAACTCTACATAGTCAGCGAGTTGTATAGTTGATTGTACAAACTGGCTTGGTTATTAATACCGTACATACGAATATTACACATGCAAAAAAGAGCACATAGAGCATTTGACTTTCTTAATACCTACAACGATTTAAAAATAGGAAAAAAAAACAACGCAAAGCAAACGAAAACGGGCGGGAAGGCAGAAGACACTAAAGTTAACAATGTATATTATATGCTATGGAAATTGAAATAAGATATAAATTTCAGTGCTCTGAAACCGACCTCGGAGTATTACAGCACATTTCTCTCAGCAATATTGAAGAGCAAGCTAGAGGATACCGCGGCGGGAGGTACCGGTAAGTGATGAAATCTACTAGTATGCACCGGAGTCTGCCTGAATGCACAGGGGAGTTTTCAGTTTTTGACAACGGACTCTACTGTACGCTGGTGATACTTATTGTAAAGGATATAACCTCGTCAGTGTGTGTTGGCGGGCATAAGATCCTCTTAGTTGCTCTCCCCGACGTTTGCACCGGTCCTTAGGGTTTGTGCCGTGCCCATATCAGACTCAAAGTCACGAGCACGTCAAACTTAACTTAAGATTTAAATTCAGTTGTATGCCATTTGCGATAAGAATGGTGAAAAACATTAAACTTGATGTGCCCGTGACTACAAAAAAATAAAACTTCTTAAAACTGTAAAAATTTTAAGAACATACTATACCTATTCTGAGTTTATGAGTTTAGCTAAATTTAAAATTAGTAACGTAACTAAATCCAATCATAATTACCCACTAACACGCTTTGCTAAACTTTTCAGTGAATATTAACACAGCAAGGTGAATTACCCTTCACATTGTTAAAAGTATACCTAAAACAATGAAAACTTGTAGTAAAACCTGCATAAACAATGTGTTTTGCTTTTTATCTTTTATACTGGTTCACATGCCAGTGCCATTTGCTTTAGATGCCAGTCATGCCACAGGTTATTTTTCGTGTGCTTTAAAATGCATTTCAACCCATTCATGGACAGTAACAGCGTGTATCGTAAAATATAATAATACATAGAATATAATTTTAAAAATCAAGTACGGATTTTACAGTTCAATTTCCAAGTGCTTTCTGTGTAGTTGCCGCTTACTGCTTTTCCAGAGCGAAGCATCAACAACGTGCTGACAAAATTCGATGATTTATATACATTAAACATTTTATATTGAATTTTTTTAAATATATTTATGTTGAAGATTATGATTTTTTTATGATTTTTTATTTGACTATCCATGAAACTGTTAAGCTACTGTAAATTTTTGAGATAAAATTACCAATTCATTCTGTAATGACAAATTTTGTTTTCAACAGTACGATCTTTTAGTAGACTCTATAAAAAAATATCGTTGGCACTTGGGTTCGTGCGTATAGGGGAACGGGAACATACGGTATGGACACATAACTTACAGCTTCTAGTTTGTTCTGCAGCAATAAGGTCATTCGAAGAGTGTAGATAGGCAACTTTACGCCTATTCTCTTAGGGCGCATTTTATTTATCACATAATGAATGCTCGTATTCGCCAATTGAGCTACCAATGGTTGCAGGAAGGGTCGCCGCGGAGCCACTATCAGAAAACTTAGATGAGGTGTGGAGTAGAATATTTCAAGTGCCTGAAAAGTTCACAAGTTTTGTATGCACACATTAACTATGTTTAGTTTCCGATCATTACAGAACCTTTGGATATATTGTCAACAGCCTATACATATAACCAGTAAACAGTAATTAACGTAAACAGTCCATGGTAACAAAAATTGCCAGAGATTGCTACGCTCTAGCTCTCAAACGCACACTCAAATATTCATACCTTTATTTCATAGGTAAACAAATTACACATTGAAATCGTCACATTAATTAAAGTAACTCACGCGTATGGCAGATTCCCCTGAGAAGAATGAGTTTGAAGTGCCTACAGATTTACTCGATTTTTGACGATATCATTCAATGCCGACGCTACCATTAGTTCGTTCAGGGAAGTACCGCTACCATACATATTTCTGTCGCCAAGCCACAATGTGAGTATTATTGCGTTCTAGTGTTAAAGGGTGCTGGAGAAATTACAGGCACATAGGACTTGCCAACTTATATCACAGGGTGACGGGCGCAGTGGCAGTACCCCTCGGATCTTTGCGATTTAAAGCTCAGAGAGGCACTGCAACTGTTATGTGCGTGTCGCCTACCAGCAGGCGCACGACTTGTTCGTCCCGTTACTTGGCATCATAAGAAAAGTTCTATTTCTAATCAAGAATGACACAATAGAGTTCAAGTAAAAATTATAATAAAAACCTGAGCATCCCATTCTTTCAAGTCGGCATATCTCATAATATCGTTAATACGAATCATATGAGTCTCTCGTATCTTATTGGCATCTGCTTCATCTCGCGAATTAGGATCTACACCATCGTAGAACGCATGCGTGCCATTTAGCAGGGTGGGAGCGGTGCGCCAGCGCGCGCGCAAGTACACCGTACTTAGTAGAGCTGCATGTACTCCTTCTAAAAGTTCATCTTCTGTGAATGCGCAATGCATTGCGCCTCCTGAGTCTTCTTCTACCTGTGAGAAATCCCATATACGGTTACACTATATATGTCATCGCGCCTCGCGTACCGACGATGGAGTCGAAGGAGGCTAGTACAATATGTATAGGTATTATTTTATAAAATTTAATAGATGAGTGTTTGAAATAAAAACTTTAAAAAAACATGGTTTTTTAGAAGTATCAAACCCATAGCCGGATTCAAAGACCGGCGGGCTTATTTTATAGATAAAAATAGAAGAAATTAAATAATATTTTTACGTATTTATTTTAAAGGGCTGACTAATGCAATAGTGTAGCCAAAATTATTAAATGTTCAATATTACACACAACATTACATTTATTGCACTTTTTCATTATAAGAGTGATTTTCCCAGCTGTGATTTTTGCGCGGCGTGGTCGTAAGTCTTATGTCCACTTGCACTAAACCTAGGTACGTCTTAAACCAATAATTGCAATGCAAAATCTATCAATTTAAGCATTGGTTTAAGACATACTTAAGTTTGGTGCAAGTGGACATTAGTGTATGTTGCCAAAATAGATATGTAATATTTTTTGTAGGTAAGTATACCTAAATCTTCACCTGGACCCACTAAAGAAAAATTCCTACGTCGACGTTTTAGTACATTTATAATTTTTTTAGTCCTGATTTCTGATTTTGGTGACGCGTTCACAACCTGAGTCTCAAGGTCGTATTCTAGAACTCTACTCAATGCTCAAAATTTTAGTCAGGACTTGAGTATGATTCAAAGCACTAGAAATCATACTCAAGACCTTGCCATTAGGGTCGTATTTCCAGTGCTTGAAATCATACTCAAGTCTGCTCAAATCCAGACTTGAGCATTGAGTAGAGTTCTGGAATACGACCCTCAAACTTGTTTTCATGATTGAAAAAAAATCAAACCATATTTTGAAATAATATTAATACACCCGCAATCTCAGTGAATATTACTGCTTGTAATTTAAAAATTGATTAATTAAACAGGCTAATATAAAGTAATATCGTACCAAGAATATTCGTCCGCGCGAGGAGCCTAATTTTGGTGAACAATTTTAAATGCTCACTAGCAAATACTATAAGCTTTTAAGAACTTTCCAATTGCTACCACTCGCCCCCTCCAGGGTCGCGCTAATGCGCAGTGTGGTCGGTTGTGTTTAGATCGTGCTGCTTTTCCCGCCAAAAAGGTATTAGTATTAATACTTGGTGACATGGGGGCTAAAACTGAGCAATTTTTGTGATCATGTTATCGAGGGTACAATTAAGGTTTCAAATAATGCTGTGTGAATTTTCAATGTCAATTTTGAATACCTTTAATGTGCTACAGTTAATGTTGCCTTAACTTTAATAGTAAGTAAGTTTTCTCAATAACTTTTGGCTCATTTTCCAATTTTGGTGACACGATTTTGGTGTTTTATCTGTGTTCACCAAAATTATGTCTTATCACCAAAATTAGAAAATAAGTAGCTTTTTCTGTCATTATAACACTGTTGTTTGTTGGTTACAAATAAAAAATGTTGCAAAATAAATAACTTTAATTTGTAATTAAATTTATAAAGTTATAATCATGCATTATAATTAATCTTTTTTTACTAAAAAAGTGTGCATTTGACCGCCATCTCACCTGGTGGGCAGTGCCGACGAGGTCGACGATGGAGCATGCACATCTAAATAAAGCCTATTCACTTTCGCCTTGAAAAGGCCCAAGTCATAGCATTCAGGGAATAAGTCTGCAAGCAGGGAGTTACTCTCCACAGCCGTTCGCCATATAAAATGCTTGGTGCGAATCTTTGGAATATCCACAACATAGTCCCTCCGTGATATATTCTGTAGAATACCAAAAAGCAGGCAACTTTACGCCGGTGTTCAAGGCTCTGCAGCTTCGCTTTAATGTCGAGTTACCTGTAAGCCTCTTGCCACGCTTGTCGATTGAATCCAAGGTGGCCGTAGATTGAATCCAACTTGGTATGTGGCAGAGCTATCCCATAGGTGGCAGCAGTTCTCCATACATGACCGGACTTGTGCTTGTGCTGAAGCTACTGTCCCGGTGAAAAGTAACGCCTTACCCTTGAAAGGATGCCAAGTTTCCTGGATGCATTTTTAGCCAAATATCAGATCCCCCGTAGATCGCCCTCGCCGGAATCAGTATTGGCGATCAATAAGGAGGTTATTGTCTTCAAGGTACAGCAGGAGACGGTTGTTGAGTACATGTTCCATAGTCTTGCAGAGTATGGAAGTGACTGATATAGGTCTATAGTTGACAGGGTCAGCTCTGCTTCCTTTTTTTCGGAACACGACCTGGGAACTACACTAGTCTCTGGTAAGAAGCGTAAATTAGAAGAGTACAGAATACAGGCGTGTGAGAACAGGAGACAATTCAGGCACACAATCACGTAGGACTATTGCTGGAATTCCATCTGGTCCGCTAGTTTTATTCACGTCTAAACTCCGCAGAGATCTAAGTACCTCTTTTTAGCTTACGGGGCATTCCCTGTGGCATCTAGACGCGATCTCTCTGCAAAGAGTGAGGCAAAAAGATTTGCGAACTCTTCCGCAGTATAGGCCAGCGAACCGTCCGGCCTCAGCAGAGGTGGTAAAGATGGGCGACAAAAGTTACTTTCGACCGCTTTACGAGGGACCAAAAGGATTTGCTACCTGCTGGATAAGAAGCAAGCTTGGCTCCTATGCAGCGTACATGGTGAACTATTTGGCTCTATGTAACAAACACGTTTTTGCACTTCTTGGCGGCCTTATTAAAAGATTTCTTCAGATTCCGAGTACTCGGAGTTTTGCGTAGTCGCGCGTCTGCCTAAGCTTGGTACGCGGACTGTTTTTGTGCTTCAGCATGGCTACAGTCAGCGCTAAACCATGGACGAGTTTGGGGACCATTGGGTAAATCAGAGTATGATATGTAATAATATTCCATGCCCAAACGCAAGACTTCGACTACAGCATCAGCACAGCTCGACGAGTCTCCTGAAGAAAAGCAAGTCTTTCAGGGATATGAAGCAAAGAAATGGCGCATTTCGTCCCAAACTGCTAACCTGTACCACCACACCCCTCTCATATCACTAAGGTTCTGATCGAGTGGGGAGTATACAGTTTTCACCAGACAAATTTCGGGCATCCACAACCACAGAGTATCATCGGTCTGGATCAGTTGTTAGCAGAAGATCCAAGCAATTAGCCGTATGAGACTAATGAACATCTAAGATCCTGGTCTATATGGCTATTTAATATTTTTTTGATTTAACTTGTGTTAAGTTGTTTTTCTCCAATATACTAATTTTGGTGACGAAGTTAAATTTTGGAAAACAAACAAAATTTCATTTCCAGGCCGGTAAGATACTCTTTTTGGAATAAATTTTTAATATAATACCAACCCATAATATTTACTTAAAACACAAAATTAAAAATTGTCTTTTAAAAATTGTCTGCCTGATAATATTTATTAAAAATTTATCCGACAACACAGTGCAGTAAAGTAAGGTAATATAAGCTATCTTATTGCTCAGTACAAATTTCTCTGAAGCAACCTTACGATGGTAAATTAGAAAATGCAGCAGAGTGCAGCCGCGTAATAACGATGAATAGATCAAAGAGCGTTCGAACCTTCCGACTTCAGTTGAAGTTAAAACTTACCCCAGACACTTTTTTAGACACTTATTATTTATTTTACGTCGAAACTGCACTCACCATACGATTGAGCGCCGATGTAATTGCAGATGTAGAATTCAAATGATTTATCTGATTTACGCGAAGCCCAAGCGCCGACACAGCATGGCTTCGAGAATGCCAGCTTCCATTGACAGCTAGACGATGTGCCCAGCGAAAGCTCAGGTCTTGATTTGACTTTGGCAGTGAGGATACTGTATGTTTAACAATCTCGATTTTTTCCTATAGAAACACAGAATTATTTTAACCACTGCAATTACCTGGTACAGTCAGGGAATTTACGTATTAGGTGTGAGTAGCAAAGCAATGACGAAATGACTACAGGATTCTACCTAGAACATTCATTATTTAGAAAATTTCATTATCCTTTTTGGTGAGACTGAGAGTCGAATCCGGGATCTCATCCAGCACTCACCCTGTGGCCCCGGGTCAACGAGGTCGTCAATTATGCTAGTAGAACAGTTTCCCCAAGGTTTAAGCAATTATTTCAATTTAATAATAATAAATTTAATAGTAGTAGAGCTCCTTGTGAAAGATTCATTCAGAGACGTACTGCCAACTTATCTATTTCTGTCGCCAATGTAAGCATTACTGCGTTGCAGTATTCAAGGGTAAGGGTGCTGGTGAAATTACAGGCACATGGGACTTGCCAACTTATGTCTCAGGGTGACAGGCGCAGTGGCAGTGCCCTTGAGATATTTGCGGTTTAAAGCTCTGCGTGGCACTGCCACTGTTATGTACCTACAGGCGTCTTACTTAACCCCAAGAGGAAGACTTGTTTTTCCTGTCACATGATATTATATAAAAAATCATTTATTTATCTCAATAGGTATATCAATAAATGCGTAAAAGTTACTTTGCACAAAGAGTTTAGTAGCAGGCATTGACTTACAATTATATGGACGTCGGGTCCGCGCTAAAAAGTGTCCGCACTTGTAAGGCGCTAAAATCGTATACAGAGCGCGACACTCCGCTTTAGTCTTCATTTGTTCTACGGACAGCGCGATACTGCGATGACATAACAATTTAAATTTCGAATAGGTTGACTTGAGACATTTTTTTCGTGGTTTTTGTATTAGACCCGTCGTCCATTTATTTGTAAGTCAATGGTAGCAGGCAATAATGGTGGGAGATGAAAAGATCTGCATAATGGCAGAGTGTTTCTCACCCTGTCATGTTCAAAAAAAGAAGACGCAGGTAAGATTAGTTATTTTTTTAATTTTTGATTCACACCTTTTCAATATTGTTTTTTAATTTTCGAAAAATTTTGTAACGATTGTAGCCTTAGCGAATCGCAGCAGTCGCTACAAATCTCTTTTGTATATATTTTATACTCTCTTTAAGTTTTAGTTTTATATTTAAATTCTAAATTTAAACGTGATTGTTGTTGGCGCCTTTCCTCGACTTTGGTTTGCTGTTTTGCTTTGATAGCTACGTGGTGTTTTCTAATAAATTATTATTAAAAGCTGTAAGTACAATTGTTTGTCCTTGCTCGCTCGTTGGTAGCACCCACCCTTTAAGTCATTGATACAATCCGCTATAACTATCATATAATCGTATTCATATTTTTTATTTTTAAAACAATAATACATTTACAGGCGTCCCGCTCTAAGGACAACAATAATGGTCGCGTTAGGTATACCCGATGAAGCATATAAAATTAAAAAACAAATGTACAAATAAATAATGATTTATTACCTGATCAGAAACTGAGAGTCCTAGAGTTTTCTCAATCTCAACTTTACTTATTTTATCCACTTCCACTGACAGAGCAACAAGAATGATGTATAAAAAGAAACCAGACTGTACAAAGCTTATACCATTTTCCTGTCGCTCTACCGGACTGATGGACCTCAGTTTCGCAAATGTCGTCTGAAAATTTGTCCAGTTATATGAAAAATAATTACTAATAACAAAAAAGACAAAGTAGAAAATAGCAGAATAAAACTTTACTCAAAATGTACATTTTGTACACGGAGTATTTTGTTTGCATGGGAACGTACCAGATTTGCATATTGCTGGGACAACTTTAGCGTGTTAAACGGCGTACAATAGTTTTTTCTAGAATGCATTATTAGATTTTATAAATATGGTATATACACATTTTTGTTGGTGTTATAATTGTAAATTCATATTGTCCCTGGGTAAGTGATAGTATAACTCAGGGTTTCTTGATCTTTTTCTAGTCATGGACCCCTCTCAAAATTTCAAAAAGTCCACTGACCAAAAGGTAAAGAAGAAGAAAGGCTGGCGAGTTGCATTGACACGTGTCTCGCTCGCTCCAATAACGGATGGCCGAATAGGGCGCGAAAATCAAAAACATCACGCGCACTGTATCTCTTTACTGACAACATATTGTATACCGCGCATCATGTGAGGTAGGCTCATCATGAACCCCCAGCGTACATTACACGGACACTTTAGGGGTCCATGGACCACAGGTTAAGAAACTGTGGTATAACTGGTTCGAAGGGAACATGTCTTCAATTTTTAAACTCCGACGCGAAAAGAGTCAAGTTATAAGTATGAAGTCTTTGTGTGTCTGTCTGTGACATTGTAACTACCAAACGGCTAGACAGATCTTGAAGCGGATTTTTTTTATATTTCAAAGCTGGTTTAATCGGAATTGTGTTTGTTGAACATCGGTTCAGTGTTTAGAGATTTTTTCCCAGTACACTAAGGTATCTTAATGATAAAATGAATAGATAGATGCTTATTTATTTTACTTATCCTTTTGACGCTATGTTTGGTGAACACATCAGTCCAGCTTTTTAGAGCTCTTTTCCCAGTTGGTACACCGGTAGTAGGGTAGGGATTTGAGTCATTTAATTAATATTTACTATACTCGTTCTTTCGACTTTTCCGATCGATTTCAAATTTGGTATACCAAGACAATCTGCAGACTACCCAACTGCTCAACTACTTACTACTAGAACTTATTACTTAGAACTAGAACGTGTTTGGGTTAAATAAATGGCATTGAGACAAACCCAAGTGGGGTTTAACGGTGCTTTACAATATTTATGTGTACTTTTTTCTTAAAACAATAAAAAAAAATATCTCCACGAGTTGTCAGTTTGCAGTTGGTGACTTTTCGAAGTTTTTTTGGAGTACACTGTTTTATATCTGGGTTTTTTAAATCTAATATTAGTTTTTATGTCATAAACTCCGACGTGCACGCATTTTATTTATTAATTGTCACGCATTTAATTTTATTGAACCCAATCAATATGAACAGATTTCTAACCTACTTCAAACTGTATTGTACTTGTTATAAGAATTGTTATTTACTATATTATACACATTTGAGAATCATGTTCAACGTTGATTTAAACAAACTGTGAACGCACTAATCATGATGAACTAGATTAGTTGAGTACATAATAATATAATAAAATAGTAGACGCTGAGTCTGTATTCCAAATACACACATCAAAAGTGTCTAGGGATCAAGTACGTTTAAGAGTATTGCTGCAATTAGGGTTAATTATATTAACTTTTTTGTATCGCTATTGATACTTTTTAGTGAGTTTTAACATTTAAATAAGGAATATTGTTTAAAATTCGATAATAAGAAGAAAATCGATTGTCAATGTGGTTTTGTATAAAAATGAGTTATAGCGTTTTGACAAAATCATTACAATATCTGCATCGGAACCGAAACAATTTACATTATTATGGAGAGACGACATCATTTAACCCGAGAAGTGATGATGCGAGCCGTCGGAATGTTGGAAGCTGGTTCCAGGCAACGTGCTGTGGCTTTCACTCTTAACACTACACAGAGCGTCATAAGTCGCCTATGGACGCGCTATCGCATGACGGGCAGCGTGGCCGAGCGACATGGAGGACGATCTTGCATCACGACTCGCAGACAGGACCGGTATATCCAAAATACTGCTCGACGGAATCGTACCATGACCGCCATGATGTTGGTTACGAGGCTCCACAGCTCCTCAGGCTTGCTAATAAGCGATCAAACAAACCGAAATCGTTTACGTGAAGTGGGTCTGCGATCCCGAAGGCCGCTCAGAGTTCCACCTATTGCACCCTGCAATCGCAGGGCCCGTTTACGATGGGCTCGCGAACACAGAAACTGGGAGGAAGAAGACTGGCGCTATGTGTGCTTTTCGGATGAATCCCGCTTCGGTATGAGACCGGATACAAGACGTACTCGAGTTTGGAGAACATCTGGACGTCATGAACGTTTGAGATATTGTCAGGAAGTTCATCCATATGGTGGGGGAACAATAATGATATGGGCCGGTATTTGGATCGGCGGAAGAACCGATCTCATTTGGATCAGGGGTAACCTCAATGCTCAAGTTTACGCAGAGAGGATTGTTTCAGATGTTATCATCCCTTTGCGAGGCCAGTTGGGTGATTCATTTCAACTAATGCATGACAACGCACGTCCACACACGGCTAGAGTCGTAACACGCATTCTTGCCGAAGCTCGTATCAACGTTCTGCCGTGGCCTGCTCAATCGCCAGACCTCAATCCAATTGAGCACGCATGGGATATGCTTCAAAGAAGAGCTGTGCCGAGTATGCATACCGTACATACTCTACAACAATATTTTGACTTGTTACAAAACACATGGGCGGCCATTCCTCAAAGTGATTTTGATGAACTCATTTTAAGCATGCCAAATCGCTGTAATTGTGTGATTCGTGTTAATGGTGGAAATACAGATTATTAATTTTCTTATCTTTACAATAAAAATGAGCAAAATCATCATTTTCGCCATTTTTTTGTCATTTAATTGACGCCGTTAATTTGAGTTTTTTCCCACAATTTGCAAAAACATCAATTTTAGTTTATTTTAATTAAATATAGGGGTAAGCGATTAAATAAAACATAAGCATTAAAGTAAGAAGTCGTCCTGGAAGACTGGATTTGGTAAATATTGCTTAAATAATTTTTATTTCAAAAATATTCACTTGATCCCTAGACACTTTTGATGTGTGTATTTTAAACTTTAAAATATTACGAATTACAAAATTAAACTTTAAAATTAATAGTCAATATTACCTACTGAAGACACTACTAAGCCATAAACATCTGGTTTTAAATATTTTGTCTGTCAGTTTATGCGTTTGTACATGCTAATGAAATGTGTTTAGTTTAAAATGGTTAACAAACAGAAAAGATTGGCAATTTTAAAATTCGTCTGGCGCATGCTCGAAGCGCCGCGTGTATAATGCCAAACGACGTGAGTACGCTGACCATACGTTTGGATATACAGATAATTGTAGAGCTCCTTGTGAAGAGGTCGTCCAGTGAAGTACGGCAGTACTGTAATAGGTAAGGTGGCAACCCTACCCATTTCCGCCGCCAAGCAGTAATGCTCACATTACTGTGTTCCGGTTTTGAAGGACAAAGTTGTTGGTGACATTACAGGTACATGGGATTTGTTAACTTTACAACAAAGAAATACATAGTTTGTACGAAAAATATTAGTCATCTACTTACATATATCATATATCTATAAAAAAGTCAGCGAAATGAGCCTTTTTGAAGCTATCATAAAGGTTTTAGAATAAAAATATTTTGAAAATTATACAGATATCTTTTTGTGTAGATACTTAATGGGCATATCAAGTGGGCCTTAGAATAATAACGCATAGAAACCTAGTCCGCACACGCTAAGTGAGGCAAATTGAAGCGCTCCCAATGGGCCTACACGAGCGGGCGGGCCTTCAGTGCTCAAGGTGCAAGTTGCACCGCGAACAGCTCAAGAATTTTAGCTAAAAATGACGAAATGTGCGGTAAATGAGTGTAAAAATACGTGAGACAAACATAAAATAGATGCTAACATCACATCCCACAAGGAAGTAACGCGTTTCAACTTGTATTTTTATATAAATATTCACTAAAACCGAAAATTAACCTACTACTAAAACTAGCCTACATGCATTTGATTTTTGCCTCTCTTGTGACAGTTCGTTTGATATGAAATTATCATTCTATGCGTTCTATGCGTTATTATTCTAAGATGTGGGCAATTTAATGAAAATAAAATATTTCCGTTGCAGCATGATCGATATTTTTTTTCTATTTTCACTTATTTATTTTTGGTAGGCAAAGGTTTGCCCATACAGCCTCTTCATAAAAATTCTATCTTTCTTTGATTTAATGGGAAAGGCGACAAGCGCCTGTTCTGTAGTTTAATTCTTTCAGTTTATTTCATATATCTTAGACGTTAGATGCTATGTAATTGTATAGGACAGGATAAGCTTCTATGTTTTTCGATAGGTCTTCTGTTGAGCGCGGAATATCCTCAGGTTTGCTATATATTTCCAGCAGGAATTCACAGAGTTGCTACTGACAAGAGACTATTCTTAAACACTGAAATACTGACAGATTGTTCCAGAGCATTGTACAGAATACATTCAGCAGAATTATGGATCTTTTTTTTAATAATATATATATTATTTTAAGTGACGGGACGAAAAAGTCTTGCGCCTGATGTTAAGTTACACGCCTGTCCATAAAAGTTACAGTGCCACTACTTCCCTTGTAAGTGCCTTGTAAGGTGGCAGTACTTCCCTGGACGAACACTTTCACAAGGAGCTCAACTGGTACTAAAGTAACTCTACTGCTATGATCTACAAGAGTTACTTTTTCATTTAATAGTAAGACACGTAGATGATATGTTTGCGCGATGGAATCGCAGGCACAGCTTAGTAGGTAATAAATACATGTTATAGAAATAGATTTATATGTTTTCAATATAGATTTTCACGATTGGCATGTATAAACATTTATGACTCAAGCGGTTGCGAACGAGTGTAATCGCTCGAGGGCGTTTTCAAGGACATAATCTTTCAGTGTCCTGTCACATATCGATATGACGTACGTGTACGTGAATGGCAATTAGGGAATGGATATACAGGATAATCTCAGTCCTTGTATTTGCGAGATTGAAAGTTTCTGATCCCGCGGGATCCTGTTACTAACTAATATAAATTATATATATATATAAATTACTAATGCTTAGAGACTTCGAGAACAACGGTCACATCATCAAACTACAAATGTGCGAAGGACTAAAACTCAAAGAAAGAAGTATTATGAAGTTCTTTATTGAGATCAATCATAATTTAGGTATCATATATAAGGTATATATTATTTTGAAAGTAAGTGCGCAAAAACGATAAATTAATAATAGTTTCATCCGGTAATCCGATCGCGACCTTACAAACTAGGTTGCCAACAGTGAAAAACGCTCGCTCTCCTTCCACGCTGGTTGGAATAACAGTCTTTAGTGTGTTACAGGTAAACAGAAGATATGATCCTTTTAATCCACGAATATAAAATAACAGTTATTTCCCTAGCTGAACTACAAGGGTACATCAGCTCTTGCAAGTCTTTATATACATAAGAGCCTATGCAAACGGCGAATTTTTTAAGCAGATGACGCGCGTTAACGCGGTTCAAGAGAGCCGATCAACACAATAATCCTCTGGCCACATAAAGGCGGCCGCAAAAGCGTTCCGGGCGCGGGAATTTTCTTAATGTATGAGTTTATATGAACCCTGACATACTGAAACTATCTGCCGTGCTGTAAGTGAATCTAACCGATTTTATGGTATTAAAATTGGTTAGATTTACTTAATGGAAAATGGTAACTGCCGCGTATAAATATTTGCTGAAGACGAAGTAGGATCCTTATAATATCACAAATGTATTGGCGCCCATGAGACACAGGCCTTAAGTTTCCGTGCCTGTGATTGTGCTGGCTGTGGTCACGTATCAATCCAGAACACAACAGAATTTAGGGAATCACCTCACTTATCGACACGGAATCGCATTAAGCTGGTCAGAAAAATCTTTATGTCCATGTAATAAGAGCGAAAATGACGTGCGTTTTGCGTTAGCGATCCGTGTGGAAGCGAAACGCGCAACGTCTTTTTCGCTCTTATTACATGGACATAAAGGTTTTTCTGCCCGTCTCAAGGCGATTACGTGTGAATAAATGTGGTGAGTCCCTTACGAAAAAAAATAGGTTGGGCGATGGCAGCAGTTAATTAACAGTTAAGTAGGTACATTTTTTAATTATATAGATACATACATATTTCATTTGGCAAATAAAACATTTTATACGTTGTATTTTACATTTATTATCGATGCTCGAATACCCTGCCTTTCAAGCCTTTAAATTAAACCTTTAAAGTTAAATACTTGGCATTTGTATGTTAGTAGAGAATGAAACCGGAAAAGAAATTTTTCCGGGTTTAAATCGCGTTTTAAATAATAAATATTATATGTAATATTAATGCGCGATTTGAACATACTGATTTTAATTCCGGAAAAATAGTTTCATTTCCAATGTGTAACAATCGCGAAAACCTAAGAACTCAATATTGTATGTTAAGTATTTGAAACCATCTACCTCTTCCTAGGCTCCAGCTGAAAAGCTCCAGCAGCGCTGAGGCACTGCCCAGCTTAAAGCGGAGCTGGCTAACCTTTTCGGCTAATATTGTGTACTTTAGTTTTTATCTATTAGTTATCTTCTTTATTTTTGTTTTTTAACAGATGTTGTGTTTGTTATTATGTTCTAATATTATTTGTGAATAACCGAATAAATGTTTCTTTCTTTCAAAATAAGATGAAAGTTTGTCTATAGGTAATAATCACGCATAATCATGAACCATCGTCCTCGACCTGTACTGTGACCACGGAATTACAAATTAATTTGTTATTAAGTTACTGTGATGTTTAAAATACTAACAACATTATTGATAGTATGGCTAATTATTGATTTTATAAAAAATAAAATCAATAGGTACGTAAACGTATTATGGAATTTATATTAATGAATTAAATCTCCTATATAACGTCTATTAAGTCAAATAGATACTGTAACGCGGGAAACCTCCTTCCTTGCCATAACATGAATAGAAAAGACTCTTTCTTGGATTCGCGCCAAACGGATAACCGTCAATAAAAAAATACAGATCCAAGCCGGCAGCGCTACTATTTTACGACTTGGAGCACTTAACCAACCGGAAATTTCTAAAACTAAAAAGTCTGCCATTTTTGCGGATAAGCGTTTGTAAAACCGCACTTTAGTTCACTTTTCTGCTCACTAAAGTGCGTCGAAATCGATTCTATATTATGTGACGGTTACTTACTAGATCTTTGCATTAGGTGGAAGAATTCAAAGAGACCTTCGCATTTGGCAGTTGGTCACTACAGGGATTTAATTAACTAATGAAATTCACTATAACCTCTATTAAATAATTGAAATCTTTATAATCTCAATTAACCAATTAAATTAATTATAACCTCTATACATTTATTAATTAATTACGGCTAAATTCGTTACGTAAAAGAATTTGGCAATATGCTAATCAAAAAAGAGAGGGGAACATTTGATTTGAATATAGCTAAAAAGTGTGAGGTACTAACACTGGTGTGAAAGTTGTCGGATTATTGTAATGCCTATTTTAATTTATCTTGTAATAACACAAAAAAGGTGATAATAGAATCGTACAAATAGCCAATGCACACTATACACGTGAGGCGCACTATAAGTTTCCGGAATGAATAAGAAAAAAATACTATAAATGGTGAGAAATGAATTTATTGTTTCTGAAAATATTCTCCGTTAGCATTAATGCACTTTTTCATGCGAATGAACCAATTTTGAAAACATTTATGTCACTCCTTCGTAACAATCTCTGAAACATATTTTTCATACTCTTCGACAGCCTCTTGAGGTGATGAAAATCGTTGACCGCGTAACATTTTCTTAATTTTTGGAAATACACAAAAGCCACAAGCTGCCAGGTCGGGAATGTACGCGGGATGGCTGATAAGGTCAACGTTGTTCACCTACAAAAATTCATTTGTCTGTCTGGCCGTGTGAGAACTGGCATTATCGTGGTGCAAGATGATACTCAATGTTGATCAACTATAGACCTATCTCAGTCACTTCCATACTCTGCAAGACTATGGAACGTGTACTCAACAACCGTCTCCTGTCATACTTTGAAGACAATGACCTCCTCAGTGATCGCCAGTATGGATTCCGACGAGGGCGATCTACTGGGGATCTTCTTGTGTATGCCTGTCACTAATGGAGCGAGGCTATAGAAAAGCAAGGCGAAGCACTTGCTGTGTCTTTGGACATTTCTAAAGCCTTTGACAGGGTCTGGCATGCAAGCATTTTAAGCAAGCTTCCATGTTGTAGGCGTCCCACTGACCTTTGCAATTGGATCTCGGATTTCTTGAGTGAACATTCCATTCGAGTGGTCTTAGAAGGCTAATCGTCCGAACATATGGCGATAGGGATTCTCAGGGTTCCGTACTGTCTGCAACGGTCTTTCTGCTGCATATCAATGATATGTTAATTCCAGGTACCTTTGCGTATGCTGATGATAGCACAGTTGTAGATAGGACGCTCAAGGCAATCTCCGATTGGGGCGATGCCAATCTTGTCAAATTTAACGCTACCAAAACGCAAGCATGTCTATTCTCCCCATAACGGAGTCCCTTTGAGCTGGCTCCGACTTTTAGTGATATATCCATACCGATAGCCGACCATCTCCAGCTACTTGGAATGTACCTGTCGTCCAATCTGAACTTCGGCAGATACATTGAATCCATGGCCAAAAATGCAGCCAGGAAGCTTGCCATCATTTCCTGGGTGAGGCGTTACTTCACACCGGGACAGTTGCGTCAGCTGTATCAAGCACAAGTCCGGTCGTGTATGGAGTACTGTTGCCACCTTTGGGATGGCTTTGCTACATATAAAGTGGCCACCTTGAATTCAATAGACAAGCGTGTCAAGAGGCTTATAGGTGACTCGGAATTAGAAGAGGCGAAGCTGCAGAGCCTTGAACACCGCCGTAAAGTTGCCTGCTTATCAGTATTTTAGAGGATATATCACGGAGAGTGTGCGATGGAATTACACGATTTACTTCCGCCTTCCCCTTTTCCATCATCGGGGGACTAGGCGTAGGCTTGGCTTCCACCCCTATGTTGTGGATATTCCAAAGATTCGCACGAAGCGTTACACTTCCACATTTATATGGCGAACGGCTATGGAGTGAAATTCCCTGCCTGCGGACTTGTTCCCTGAACGTTATAACTTGGACCTGTACCTTTTCAAGGCGAGAATGAATAGGCATTATCTAGGTGTACATGCTCCATCGTCGACCTCATCCTCACTTTCCATCAGGTGAGATAGAGGTCAAATGCACACTTATATTAGAATAAAAAAAAATACGGCGTTTACGGTTATTTTTACGGAGTTTGTCAATAACTTCCAGCAAACAAATGGTCGTGTACCAATGACTATTCACGGTACCACGATTCTCCAAAGCAAAAGTAGCCACGTATCCAGTTTTATTAAAAAAAGAAGAAATCATCCGCTTAGAAGCACTTTGTACGCGCGCCACTTTGGCTGGAAAACCCATACGCTCGATTGCTGCTTTGTTTTGGGATCGTAACTATAAATCCATGTTTCGTCACCTGTTACTATGTCCCACACCAAATTTGACGCCCCTTCGTTGAATCTGGTAAGCATGGCGTTGCACCAACTGACGCGATCCGTTTTTTGAGCATCCGTCAAATTGTGTGGGATCCGCAGAGAGCACAGCTTTTTCACACCCAAATGTTTGTGTAGTATAGATTGTATTTGACTCATGCCTATGTTTAAAGATGCCCGAATTTCATGGTATGTTATATGCCTGTCTGCTTTGATCATACGGCGCACAGCATCGATGTTTTTGTTATTCACAGCAGTGGACGGCCGCCCATCAAGAAATTCGTCACTGAGATTCATACGACCGCGTTTGAATTCTGCAAAGCTATAAGTAGTCGTCTTACAAGGTGCTTAAAGTCGTAAAAAACCATACTACGAAAATTTTCACGAGTTAAATCCATGGTGATGTAGACAACCAATTTCTAAAATGTAAAGATAAGTGACAGTCAGATGAAACAAACTGTATTCTACAGCCAAAAAGTTCCATTTAGAAATGTTGTAATTACTTTTTAAATATTGTTTATGTAAGTGACCAGTTCCGGAAACTTATAGTGTACAACACACCATAAACTCTTACCTCAAACAATCACTTTCTTAAACTACAATATTGAACGTTGCTTAAAAATGATGTTAAGTACAATTTTTAAGCAGACTTTTGACACAATGCTGATTTGCGCAGCATATAAGCCTTTCAGAAGAAGAATATAAATAAATGATTTAAATAAAATAATAAAATTTAAAACTGGTAATAGAAAGTGGTAACTTCTGCGTATATGCATTTGCTGAGAACGTAGTCTGATTTAATTAGTGAGTACCTAAATTGAAAGCTGTTTATTTTTTGTGTGAGGCATATTTTATTTATTATCAGTGCCCAAATACCTGGAGGGTGCTATTGAAATTCCTCGCGGTGGCTTCCCTGAATGTTTGAAGTATGATGAAAATAACAACGCCATAATACGTCATCGTCCGTCTAATGGTGATGAAGAATAAAGTTTTATTGAAGATGAAGATTATTTTATTCAAACATCATAAAAGTCATAAATACGGACTAAATATTTTTAATAGCTCCAAAATATATATTGAACTGCTGAATTTTTTCTGCGATTTTAAAGGGATCGAATTACTCTTTTAGGGCGCTTTCAAATTAGATGCTTATAGACGCAGAGCAGTTGCAACATCACTGTCGTGACACGCGCACGGCACTTTTGCAGCCACAATTACTGAACTAAAAACAATTACTGAAGTGCTACAGACGCGCGGCTGTCGCGCCATAGTCGTGTATCTACGCTACGCTTCTATAAGCTTCTCATTTGAAGGTACTGGAAGGACATTGGAGTATACCATAGCTTACCATATAAAATGTCCGTTCAAATTTATCAAGCGTCTTGCTAAATTCTGATTGTATATGTATTCGTACATCCTTTTCTAATGTCTTATTTGGTGCTACAGGTGCATGAGTTTCCATAAAATCTGCTACACTTTTCGCTGGCCTAGGCGGAGTGTTTAATCTACGCGGAGCGGTTCTTACACCTTTATTGAATTCATGTGTTATAAATTCTATTTGTCGCCAGTTGGTGGAGTCTGCCCTCTCTGTGGACTTCATTGAATTATCCTGGGCTACCCGTGGATCTCTACGCAAAATTGTCGTGTAAGCATTTAAATTAACTAAATCTGAATTATGTGAACACTTTCCACTTAAACAAAGGTGACTAAATGAAGTTATAGGTGGGCGTAGAGGTAGAGGTGTAAGAATTGACACATATCTTTTAAATAATGACGTATGAGCGCTTACATATAATATAGCGAATAATGTGAACACACATAAATGATTACATATGTTGCGCGTCATGTTTCGATAGTCCGTTATTTTGTCACGTATTCAAACACTTATCCAAACTTTTCCAAGCGTCGACCAGAGTTGCACTAAATGAATAAATAATATTAAAAAGAGTGAAATAATATTGGAAATTTGTTCACTAAAAATTATTATTGTATGACTTGAGTGGCACCACGTCTGAATACATTGCAAATTCTTATCTAACTGTATGCAATCGAGGAGCGATTAAGTTCAACCTTTTTAGTTACACTTCGTAATGGCTCTTTGAAATTGAATTAATGGATGATTAAATCAATAGCAGATCGAATTAGAATTTCATTTTGTACTTACTTATTTTTCTTGACGGTTCATTAGCTAAAAACTATATAATAATATTATATAAATCAAATAGCCTAGTGTTCGAAGATTTGCGTTAAATAACAATCATTAATATTTATTTCCATTACTAACATGAAAACTCAACTCTTCGCGTTGCTACACAATGGAAATGAAACAAAATCACACAGATATTAGGTATTTGGTTTTCAAACCAATCAGTCTCGAGGTCCTTACGAATCCCATGGTCACGGCTGGCTCCAGTCAGTCAATTACTAAGATTTACAGCTATGTGCCTAAGTGTAGAATACTGTGGTATCCGGTAAGAATGCAGATTCAAAGGGGACGTAGCGACAAATTGAAAAGGGTACATATATTCGACTGTCGCCAGGTGGCGCCACTTGGAGTGAACGAACGTTCAGGGGGGCCTACTATGAGCTCTTAGAGCAATCCTATTTAAGCCTGTAAGTTGGATTGCCAGTCAAATTCGTACTATGACCTCACAAAAACAACTCATTTTCCATGCAGTTTACGTTCCCCATTCGAAATCCGTTCACCTTTGAAAAAAACAAATATATGAGATTTAAAACCGGAAAAATAGTTTCATTTCCTATGTGTAACAATCACGTAAACCTAAGAACTCGACAACATACAATAATTTATAACCGAATAATTGAAAATAAAATAAAATAAAATATTCCTTACTGTTACTATTTTTACACCGAATTATTTTTACACATACACACTCACTCACTCATTCACTCTCTCTCTCTCTCTCTCACACACACACACACTCACACACACACACACACACACACACACACACACACACGCACACACACACGCACGCACGCACGCACGCACGCACACACACACACACACACGCACACACACATACACACTCACACACAAAACACACACCCACACTCAAACACACAAAGCCTCACACAATTTGTGTGCCATGTACGTGCAAATAAGTATTGTACTGATTTAGCTTTCTAACTTTTGTTATCTTTTCTTTTCTTTTTATTATTTTTTTTATTATCTTTTTTTTGTTTTCTTTTCTTTTCTTTTTATTACTTTTCTTTTCTTTTTATCTGTTTATGTAGTTATTAACGTGAGTGGGGGGTCGGAATACTGTAACACAGGGTATCATCCTACAGATTCCGCTCTCTCACAATGGTCAAACACGTTGTCATTTCAACTTTTGTATGTATCTTTTATAAGATCAATACCATTGTGATTGGAAATAAATGATTATTATTATTATTATTATTATTATTATTATTATTATTATTATTACCTTTTCTTTCATAGCAAAATTGTGTCATGACGTGCTATTGCCATGCAAATGGCGGTCCCGTCTGCAAAAATAAGCAATTTAAAAAAGTTACTCCGTGATTGATTGATGATTCATTCGATAATAAATTACGTTGTGACAGTTTGGGGCAACGGCGCCAATGTAATAGAAAAAGATTTACTTTTAGTCCTTAGTTCTCATCATTTTCTGCAACCAGTCTGTATTTGAAAAAAATATTTATAAGTACATATATTGAATTGATATTCAATTATTTTTTTATGTGAAATTACTCCACTAGTTTGTTATAATTATTAATACAAAGATGAAACACGCAGAAAAAAGCTGCTATCTGTAAAGGTATCTAACTGGGTGACGAAATACTTTCCTAGATTTCTCATAGATGGCGCTACGGCTAAAAAGTCGTTGAAAAACCAAACACAAAGATACAACAACAAACACAGAGAAAAATTCGTGAAGTCCGCTAGTTCGTTCCGTGGTTTAACCGGTACAGCGTCTGGCACGGTATGCTAGATACATCGGTTCGAATCCAGCCGCATCGAAGGACTTTTTCTGAGTGTTCGATCTTTGTATTAATAGTTATAACAAACTAGTGGAGTAATTTCACATAAAAAAATAATTGAATATCAATTCAATATAAATTTAAATACAATGAATAGCGACATCTCTCCGGGGCTGGTAGCTGTAAAGGTATCTAACTGGGTGACGAAACACTTTCATAGATTTCTCATAGATAGCGCTACGGATAAAAAGTCGTTGAAAAACCAAACACAAAGACACAACAACAAACACTTAGAAAATTCGTGAGGTCCGCTCATTGACTTACAAATAAATGGACGACGGGTCTAATACAAAAACCACGAAAAAAATGCCCCAAGTCAACCTATTTAAACGTAGTGACATGTCAAGGAATATGAAAAAGCTAAAATGTTGAATTTAAATTGTAATGTCATCGCAGTACTGTCTAATTTTGCTTGCTTCGCTGTCAGTCGAACAAACGAAGACTAGAGCGTGAATGACGCTCTGTTTACGATTTTAACGCCCTATAAGTTCGGGCACTTTTTAGCGCGGACCCGACGTCCATATAATTGTAAGTCAATGGGTCCGCTGGTTCGTTTCGTGGCTTAGTTGGTACAGAGTCTGACACGGTATGCTAGAAGACGTCGTCGGTTCGAATCCAGTCGGATCGTAGGAATTTTTTCTGAGTGTTCGATCTTTGTATTAATAATTGAAAAAAATACTTTATTGTACGTCTGGGGCACTCTAACCCTGAGTAATAACTGGCGAGTACCTTATGCCATCGATACGATAACAATTGCCACAGACTCTAGAAGTGCGCTCCAACGATTGGTCAAATGTAAATTAGAGACTAAAGGTATACCAACAGCATATAAAGCCCTGAAACCGCTATACGAAGTGAGTATAAAAAATCGAACGATCATTATGCAATGGATTCCAATACACGTAGTTAACGAGGAGGGGGATAAACTTCCTAACGATGCTATATTTGGTGGTGTGAGCATGTTTTGTCAACCGACTGCTACTGAACTTATTCCTCTAGCTAGAGATATATCTAAATATTTGGGATAAAGTCTACGAGGAAATTTCACTAGCAAGAAGCATTTAGTACAGGACGATGCAACCGCGACCTCCTCGAAAGTCTTGGTTTGACGGTGCGGGTCTCGCTAGAGAATCTTTTGCTTCAAATTAAGAAAAAAAAATAAGGTAAAATAAAAAAACCGGGATAAAAATGTTTTTTAAATTTAAGTTTTTTTTTAAATTTAATTCTCAACTCAAATTCTTGATTGACAGCACACGTTTTGTATGGAGGACTATCACCGATTGCTGCAATCACAGACCAATGCAATCGAGATTTCTTCATGTGCTTTTTTCTAAACTTGTTGGTTATCGTGAGTACGATCACCTCAATTGCAATATGATCGTACCTTTTTCTTACATACTGTAAACGATCTGGGTAGTTTTAAAGGCCGCGGTAGATGCTACAGAAATAAGGCACGTTCTCGATGTTTATGGCTGCCAGGAAGGGACGATTCGCCAGGAACCGCTTCTTTCGTATTGGAACAGCACGAGAGCCGAACGCCACCGTAAAAGCTGGAATGCAACCATGTTGTCATTATACTGAAAATGTATCTACTTTTTTAACGATCATTACGTGTTGTTTACTAACACCAACGGAACATTCAATGTACCAAAAAATCTTTAAATAAATTCAATAGTACGTATATCTGAAAATACCACACAAATAACATTGATAGTGTGGAAAAGCACATACATTTTCTTTAATATGAATGAAATTAATGAAATATTCTTGATTGCGGTTAAAAATTTACAACGTGAACACAACGTTATTTGTCATGCATAAATGTTGAAAGTTTACCTAATGTACAACAAGCCGCCTATTCCTCTCTAGTCTAGTTTCTACAAGTGGATTCTTTTTTCCTCTCTTCCCTACCACATCGTCACTGGTTGCGATGAGTGGAATTTCATTTCCACCTATCTGTACCGTCGAGAATAAAATCATGTCAATGAAAAAACAAACGACCCTATTGTTATACCAATCTTCTAGACAGGTAGAGGGGCAGAACAAGCGTACTACCTGGACCTTACCACGAACTCAATGGTCACTCATTACCATGTTGTATTATAAACTAGATTTTATTAATGACTTAAGTCTTTTTGTCATTAAAAGATTAATTAATTAAGTTGTATTTAATATTTAATTCAGTAAATGAAACCACTATAACGTTTTCCCTGCACGAAATACAGAGTTATGCACATACGAAAAAAAATTACACTTATTCAGATCTTTCATATGATATAGGTAGAAAAGTGTTACTACACATAGGACGAAACCGCCCATTGTCCTTTATAAGTTATAATTATATGGATTATACATATGTATGCATGCTGTACCTATATATTTTTAGAAATTATTAAAGGTAAGCAAAGAGATAAATATGATTGTGCAAATCGTCTACAAACTGACCCAGAAATATTCCCTACGCACAAATAAATAGTTACGCAGAGCGTTTCGAGGTTTAGGTGTTACGGAACGTTACAACGTTGTTAAATTATTTTTGAATAAATCGTTTTTTGTTTTTTTTTTATGTTAACTACACTCTTTTGCAAAAAAAACGGGCACCTAAGGAAATTTACGTTCTAAAGTCGATTTGAGTTAATTAAATGAAATTTATTTCTTTGACTTAGTCTTACTATCGGAACTTTGACTTAATAATCGTGTAAATTAATGCGTGTGAAGTGAATTCGGGCAATTAAAAGAAAAAAAACGATGGATTCTTTAAAACCGATGTACACGCCCAAACAATAAGAAGTGGTCGGCAATAAAGACAAGATTTTTTTTTACTTTTTTTAATTAAATAAAGTTACAAATGTAAAAACCTAATAACGAGTGTGACCTCCTCTTGTCAAAATCACAGCTTGAATCCTTCTGGGCATGCTTTCCACGATGTTTTTAATAACGTTTTGAGGAATACGTTCCCACTCTTCTGCAATGACTCTTTTTAGCTCCCTGCTGTTTTGTGGAGCAGGTTGCACTGATCTTACCCGTCTCTTTAGAACATCCCAGACATGCTCAATTGGATTGAGGTCAGGACTTCGAGCTGGCCAATCTAAACGACGGATCCCAACTTCTTGCATGTACGCTTCCACGTCGCCAGAACGGTGCGGGCGAGCATTGTCGTCCATAAAAATGGAATCTTCCCCAAGTGCAGTCAATGTGGGTTGTGCATATGGAATTAGGACTTCCATTATGTACTGGTGTGCATTTAATGTTCCATTTTCTATGAAAACTAACTCCGTACGCTCCGTCGAATTAATTGCTGCCCAAAACATAACGGAGCCTCCGCCATAAGGAGTGATTTCTTCGAAACACACTTCCGCATAGCGTTCCCGTGGTCTTCGCAGCACTCGCCGGCGTCGGTCCTCTCCACACAAAGAGATTCTAGCTTCATCAGAAAATAATACTTTATTCCAGTCCTCCAGAGTCCATGAAGCACAGTTCCGAGCATACTGAAGTCGAGCAACACGGTGCTCACGGAGTAATTTAGGGCCCCGAGCTGGGCGGTAACTCCTGATATTGGCAGCCAAAAGCCTCCTCCTGACCGTCCACAAGCTAACTTCTACTCCTCTTACTTCTTCAAGGCTCTTCTTCAGGTCCACACTTGACGTCTTACGATTCCGCAACGCCTGACTCACCAAAAAGCGGTCATCTCTTGGTTCTGTGCATCGTTTTCTTCCCGAACCGGGTCTTCTTTTGACCGAACCGGTCTCTTGATACCGTTGCCAAGTCCTCTGGACAGTTGAACGACTCACATTTAGCCGCTGAGACACGTAAGTTTGCGAACAACCTTCTTCAAGTAGTGCTATAATTTTACCGGCCCTTATCACTTTATCACTCATATCAAAAAGTGGTATTTAATGTAAAAAGAAAGATTAAATTGTTTAATTTGCAGAAAATATCCAAAAAGTTTCAAAATATCGTAATCAGTTAAAAATCGTTTCAGCAATTCGCGCCATTAGTAAAGCAATTTTAGAATAATCCACAATAATCATTATTTTTCTTTTATTAATTTCAAATTTTAAATTTCGAACATAAAGAATCATGCCAGGATGCTTCAAATAACATGCCAATATATCGTCAAATTAATAAAACCTATTTCTTGTTCTTCTTCATTGAAGTAGAGAAAAAAATCTAAAGTGCCCGTTTTTTTTGCAAAAGAGTTTAGTAGGCAAACGAGCAGACAAGCCACTTGATGGGAGGTGGTCATTGTCGCCCATGGACACGAGCAATACCAGAGGCATCACCCATGCGTTGCCTACTCCCGAGAACCTTGTTTACACGTCTTTTTTTAAATTTAACATTATTAGGAATTGAACACAAATATTTCTTCAACAAATATATTATATTTCTAAATAATAATTGATTACAAAACATTAAAACCACACCCCGGACGCTCCATACGACAGTCGAAAATTATTTACCTACTACTACTACGTACACCAAGGCGCTATCTGCACACGCACAAATGTGTGCGTGAAGTGGCAGGGTCACTCATCACTTGCTCGTACTATTACGTTACGTGGTCAGAACGGCAACATAGCGAAAATTCTAACGCTAATCTGTTATCTATAATTCTATTATAGAATCCTAATAATTTAAATATCGATACAATATTATATTTTTCATTAATTCATTAACTAGAATAATATTGAAGATTTATTTAAAAAATATATCAAAAGCACTTAAAATGTTATATTTTGGACAGGTACCTTTAAATAAAGTAACCAAAGTATTTGAAATTGCGTGTCCAAGTTTAACATTACCTAGTTGATAATTAGGTATATTCACTACGTAATATTTATCGGCAATACAAATAGAAAATTCGAGAAGCCTTGTCTAGCTCACGAAGTTATGGCGTCTTATTATATTGGTATAAAAATCTGTATTATATATTACTCTGCAATAAAGAAAACACACAGTCTCAGACATAAGTTTTTTTACTGACTGTGTTTCATTTTTCAAAATACGAAAGAAACTCCTCTCTTTACCCGTTTAGATGATTATGAACAGCCGTACACAGCACAATTCACGACTATTATAAATAGTAACGTAAAATGATGTTATATATTAACCATTGACTTACAATTATATGGACATCGGGTCCGCGCTAAAAAGTGTCCGCACTTGTAAGGCGCTAAAATCGTATACAGAGCGCGACACTCCGCTTTAGTCTTCATTTGTTCTACGGACAGCGCGATACTGCGATGACATAACAATTTAAATTTCGAATAGGTTGACTTGGGGCATTTTTTTCGTGGTTTTTGTATTAGACCCGTCGTCCATTTATTTGTAAGTCAATGATATTAACCTACAAATTTCGTAATGAATAAATGAAATCTATATTCAAATATTAAAGCCGTCTTGGCGGGAAAACGGGTCGCCGACAGCCTTGTTCTCGTTCAGTCAATGTAACCGTCAATGTGCGGGGCGTGATGCGGTATCTAAAGCTAGGGAGGGGCGAAGAGAGTGTCCGTTCTCGTTACTTATTTGTTCTCTGACCATGATATAACAAAGACAAAATTGGTTAAATCTATGGCAGCTTACATTGCATTTTCGAATGATGACGGACGAGAGAGGGGAGCGCGGTAACCGGCGTCGGCGAGGCCGGGCTCTTCAGACTAGACTTGGGGAATAGCGTTACAGTGATAAATCATCGTGATTTTGTCACGACTGTTACTTCCGTGACCTTGTCACGCCTATAACTTACATCACGATATACGGTTTTAGCCAGCGGCTTCTTTCTAATACTTATAGCCGTTTTTTATAGAATGATTTAAGTTTTTGCTCCCTTTGTAATAAGTTTGAATTCCATTCAAAAAGTTGATTTGCTTTTTAATGTAATTTTGTTTGTTACTTATTTAATACGAATCTTTGGATTATTAAAAATAGCAATAAAGTGTAATGTAATTATATTTCTAGTAGAATACACAAAGTAGATTATACATATACCAATTCTTCCTATAATAAAACAAATATACAAAAACATTTTACTTTGTTCATAAATAGGTTTATAATAACTGCTGCAGATTTTTTTCATCCGCCTTTTCTAGTAGTAATAAGCACCTACGACTCTTGTGAGTGAGCAAAGAAAGTCATCCTATTTCATTCACTCCCATCGCCGAAATGGCCCGATTTGAAAAGAATTACGAGTGGCGCGCTCAGTCACATTGTATCAAATACGTATGTCGTGATGTGAGTGACGGGGATAGCTATTGGAACGGAGGAACACCTATGTGACTTTGAAACGTCGTTCCTCCGGAACAAGTCACGGTGATACTGTTTTTCGGATCATCGTGATTTTTTCATCGTGACGTTATTTATCACCCACCTCTACTTCAGACAGCGCCAGAACGTCTTCATAGCTAGTCTACGCTCGGCTTGGCCGCGCTCCCAAAATAAAAAATCCGTTACGTAATTTTAAATGTTCAAAATTTTATTGTAAATCGATGATTATTGCTTCCCATCACATTAAACGTACTTAAATAGTTGTGAAAGTGAAAGTTCCCGGGTAAGGGTAAGTTGAATGACACACAAAACACTTGTAACGCTTTTATTTGCTAATTTCATGTTTTGTATTCTACCAAATTATAATGTTTTGTTTTTGTTTTGTTTTGAAATGTTTTTAATTGCAGCTCTTTCTACGATTGTATATATATATGTACAACGTAAATTTAAACCATAGTACCATACGCTTTGAGAAATTTTGAAGATTGCATCAACAAAATTTCAAACTGTAACGATCAAATTTAATTGTATTTTTTCACCGGACGTTGTTTTCTTTGGCTTATTTAGTTTTTATTTTTTTCTACCAATAAGCAAACGTCTCACCCTTAAGCCTTACCACGTAAATTCCTTTTTTAATCTATTTTTACACAATTTAAACTGCAACTCCGTTCTGGTCGCACCATACGGTGCTTCTCTGATTCTCTTTTGCCGTCGATGGGCTTTCAGAACGGAGGCAAAAGGACTATTACTACCACTGGGTTGTCCGTTGCAGGAATTACCTTCGGATTAAGTTACCTTCGGGTTGGAAAGTCACCTTCGGGATAATAGTTACCTTACACCTGGAGCTTGACTACGTCCGGACTAGGACGAAACAACATCCGCTGAACGGGTACCAATTGCTGCTCGTCCTGTCGCTCTTCTTCTGCGCCGACAAATATACAGGGGAGTACCATACTCGGAAGCGGAAAAGCTAGTCTTAAGGCACGTTACCACGACCCATAATAAATATATGTACCTTTTTTTTAAATTTAAACTTTAAATCGTGAATTAATGTTTTTATTATAATTATTTTAAATTACCGTAATTGTTTGTTTGATTTTCTACCACCATAGGGAAAATAAAACTAGGGAATCGTACCCGGTACATAGGTCGTGTTACAATTACAACCAAACTACAATTGATAAAATTTTATATTTCATATTGTTATAAAAACTAAGTAAATTGCTTAAAACCTAAATTTCAAAGAATAACAACAGTTAAGTTCATCGAAATTTAAGGGCCACGGTAAGTGACGAAGATGTAAGGCGCGTTCTTGACAATTATAGCGACCAAGAAGCCGCAATAAACCGCGATATTGGCTCCGGGTCCGTCCAAGCGCAGTAGATCACGAAACAAAGAAACGTTGAAATGCAGTAAGGGCGAGAGTGAATAGGCATTATTTAGGTGTGCATGCTACATCGTCGACCTCATCATCACTTTCCATCAAGCGAGATGGAAGTCAAATGCGCACTTATTTTTTATGCAAAAAAAAACTCTTAAGTTTTTCATATAAATATTTTGGTACTTGCTTTTCAAACAAAGTATGCAATCTTATGCATGCATTCTGAACTCCTTGTATTTATGACTTTGTTTTTTCAAATAAGCATGATATATACACTATTATCACAATAACCCAGGTGGAATAAAACTAAAGCATTACACACCAGAGATCACGTAGCAACGTCGATGTATGGCCGAATTCTATACAAGGATTAAAAGCCCCAAAACATTTACCCAACTTACTGCCTAGTGTTTCTCAAATCATAAGTTACTATCCATCACCACGCCCAGATTTCTCAGGGTCGTATTCTAGAACTCTACTCAATGCTCAAGTCAGGATTTGAGCAGACTTGAGTATGATTTCAAGCACTGGAAATACGACCCTAATGGCAGGGACTTGAGTATGATTTCGAGTGCTTTAAACCATACTCAAATCCTGACTTGGGCATTGAGTAGAGTTCTAGAATACGACCCTAAGACTGTTCTGAAGAGGAACAAGAGTTTCACCAAAATGGATGTATGGAAGAATTAAAAGATTTTATTACATTCGTGTTTAGTATCATAAATAATAGTAATACTCTTGTTCGAGTTCAGAATCAGGCCGTGCATCGTCGACCATTCAGCAAATGCATTCAAATCGTTATTAAGTGCGGTAATTATTTAAATATTAACGGCAGCGGCTGGCTATAGCGCAGGAGGTGACCCTCCTCCGCTATAGCCAGTGTGTGCACGTACGCTATAGCCAGTGTGTGCACGATTGACGCGCGAGCGCCGAAGTGAGCATGCATTTATGTGGTTTGCTAATTTTTTGTGTGTTTTATATGAAAATACAGAAGATCAAAGGTAAGCCAATTTAATACCTAAATATAACAGATCAACCAATTCTAGTTTTTGTGAAAGGCTTAATATCTAAAGAGACCACCTTTGTGGTCTCTTATATCACAGCATAAGAGACCACAAAGGTGGTCTCTTATACTGTGATATGGTGTAGGCTCCTTTATTTAGTAATAATGTCTATTACCGATTCATCAGTGTCTTATTATCGCAGACGAATTCTTCGAGCCGCCGCCGCCATTGCCGGGGTCCCGTGAAGAAAAAGATGCGCGGTACTAGACCAAAAGCCGAGTTAAAATTAACGGCTTTCATAATTAACAGAATATATTCTGTACTGAATAAAGTATACATCTCTCTAAATGCAACATAACAAAAGAGAAAAGCCGCTTCGATTCCCGGTAGGACCAATTTGGGAAATTAACTTTTCTAAATTGGTTCCGGCCCTGGTGTTATTTCCTATGCTCTAGGTTCCGGGTTGATTCTCGGTATACAGTAAACTTGTACCGAAACTAAAACACACACACACACACACACACACACACACACCCACACACACACACAGAGTAGCAGCGTGTATCTATTGTTCCTGATCACGTGACCAAGATACTCTATTTTGCGCCTTTTAATAGATGGCATCTTTCAGGGCCATATAAACACGCTGAAGCAAGATTTCGTTCGTGACCCTCTGTGTCCAACCAAATACGCAATATGCGACGATAACACCACATCTCAAATGCCTGTAGGCGTCTTGTAGTGTCTTCTTTCAAGGTCCACAGTTCGCAGCCGTACATGGTGATAGGCCAGATGTAACATAAAAGTAACCTGACTCGGAGCTTTATGTTCAGTTTACTACAGCACAGAACTTTCCTCATGTTGTTAAAAGAGGCTCGAGCAATTCCTATCCGGGTCTTGATTTCCTGGTCAAATTCCCATGCTTCATTTACCCAAGCCATTTACCAATACTTGTACTGTCGTATTCGCTCTAGTTGTTTCCCAGGTACAGATATGTTAGGGCTCAAATCCGGATTTCTCGAGACCAATTTTTTGTTACAGTAGAGCTCCTTGTGAAAGAGTTCGTCCGGGGAGGTACAGCCGCCTCACCTATTTCTGTTGCCAAATAGTAATGTGAGCATTACTGCTTGGCAGTTTCGATTATGAAGGGTAAGGGTGCTGGTAAAACTGCAAGCAAACGCGACTTGTCAACTTTATGTGTCAAGGCGACGGGCGCAGGAGCAGTGCTCAAAGTGGCATTGCAATTGTTACGGGTCGCTTATCATCAGGAGCATGACTTGTTCGTCCCCTCAATTTAAATTATAATAAAAAAAATTTGATAATTCCTTTTCCAAATTGGTCCTACCGGGAATCGAACCCGGGTTTGATAATTTATTAATAATAAGGTTAAACAACAATATACAACTGATAAAATAAATACGTTTTGTAAGAACTTTACTATCATTAATATTATTATATTATGAGCTTATACTGTCCCCATCCTTCCACACTTCTCTGTTTTGCGCCACTAAGATTCAGTCTTTTAGGTGCGCATCTAGCTCGTCTCTCCATCGACGCTTTGGTCTGTCGTGAAGTCGTTTCCTGTGTTTGGGGGTCTACGACCACCATGCAGCAGACGTGACCCGCCACATCGGCGTTAGTACAAAATTATAATTTATAATATTATTTTACTCCATAACTGATGTCTATTTACACATAGTAATAATACATATTATTTATAAATACTATATATACTATAAAATATATACATTTAAAATTAAATTTATTCTTCACTAAATGTGCTAACATTTGTTTTTGGGGCATCCCGTACACTTGTTAACAAACTTGTTTCCGTACGGTTCGCTCAGTGTCTAGTCGAATATTAAAATACTTTGCCGTCTTCACAGTTGTACAAATGTACGCCTCCAAATAAAGATAAAAACAATGTCTACCTACTTATAAATTTTTTTTTACATTTTGTATTGGTAGCAAGGAATGAATGGCATCGAGACAAACCCAAGTAGGGTTTAACGGTGTTTTACATTATTTATGTATATTTTTTCTTAAAACAATAAAATAAATAAATAAAATAATATATAATAAATTGTGGTTGTTCATCTAACCGACATCTGGGATTTTATAATGCTTTATGTGAGTAACGAGCTTTGCCGAATAAAACCGAGAAATGCTAAAGTCACGTGTTATGTGACTTTCAACGAATTCAAATTTTAAAACGCTCCCCTGTAAACTTGTCAATTTCGACATACGATACTTTACGTAGAAGGGGTCAAAATAATAGTATTGTATGTACTTATTTTAATTTTACTAATTCTTATTTTAGATGGCAAAACATCGAGTGAGGAAGGAGGAATTAAAACCGATACAAGACATTTGCGAAAACAGCAGTTTTGTTGTCTTAGGATGTGATTTGTTGAAAATTACTATGTCACAAGTTATTGCAGAAAATTTCTTCATATTGTATGTACTTGTTTGGTCAGAAGTGCCAATAAAACCAGAACAATTGATTATTTTGATTTTGATAGAGACTGATTTAATTTCATTGTAACAGAGCGTACAAAGTGCAGTTTTTGCATTTTAATTTAAGTAAATATTTACGGCATTTTAATGTAGCAGACCTGTAGTTTTATTCATATTTAAAACAAAATATACGCCCTATATCTAAAAACTACATTAGATACATCAATTAAATGAACCAACATACTGGACTCCATATTAGTTACAGCAAAATCACTTCTTGAATGTTAATGTGGTATTTTGTTGCCCCATATGTTACAATTTCGATATACAGCAAAATTGCTGCTTGGTTTTGAAAACGCAATTTCTGTAACTAGTATAAAACCCATGCTTAACCAATTATATAATAATTTTGTTAATCCTATTTAATAGTTGTTCCATTTATATATCATACTTTAAAATTGACTTTCTACTAATTCAAATTAAAGAGAAATAATTTTTTGAAATAGTTTTTCGGCCCTGGTGTTAAGTCCTATTTTTCGAGATACGACAAGATCGCTTTGAGGCGTCGATATGGATTGTGACTGTATACATACATATATTTAAAACAAATATTTAAAAAATAGGCGAAGCAAAAATATAAAAAATGATTGAACGTTTTCGAATATTGTGCAAATCATCTACTAACTGAACCAGAAAATAAGTACGTATCGAGGTTTGGGTAGTGTTACAATCAGAAGCAAACTATAATTGATAAAATTTTATATTTAAATTTTTTACAAAAACTAAAATGCACGTGCTTAAACCTGATCTTCAAAGAATAACAATATCTATAATATAGGATGTTAATCTAAATTAAGGACCGCGATAAGTGGCAACAAAGTAAGGCGCGTTATTGATGATTATGGCGACCAAGAAAGGACGATCTGCCACGAACCGCGGCGTTGGCGCCGGGTTTATTATAGCGCTGCACATCACCACGCCAAACGCTGAAATGCAATCATTTGCCAAATAACTGAATATCTGATTTCTTTGACAGACATTATTACTTATATATACTCCAACATTACTCCATAGTATAGTAACCACAGACATATATCTAGATAGACGCTGCAAGTACAGCAATTTGTATGAAAACCAAGCGTGCCACATTTTTTGTACCCGCTATGACGTCACAAGAACTATTTAGTGATGGAAACCTCCTTCCGCTCGCTCCAAATCGATTGATTGAACGGACTACGCGTAAACACGCGTATTCCATTCAAATAATCGATTCTAAATATAATAATTTTTGTTCAAGTATTTGTTGATTACAAGTAGTCGTAATATTAATATAGTAGAAAAATACTCGAATTAGATAGTTAAGTCCTTTATTTTACTTGTTTTTAAAGAATGTTGATTACTTAAAAAAAATTAAGACTAATTTTTAATCGCCTAATATTATTGTCCTTCCAATAAAAAGAGCTTATGATATCGGTTAACTGAAATAATAAAAACGCACGTCAGTATGAACTTGCGACTGCCTTAATTAATTTTACTAGATGGTTTTCTTTTGGTAATTGATCAAATTGATGAATGGCAAAAGAAATGAAAATGTTACTGCTGACAAAATATGGTAAAATCCTATTAATCAGAAGAGGTTTACTTAATGACGGCCTCGTGAGAAATTTTTGTGATTTGTTTATTATTTCTCGGATTTCTAACTCTTCTACTCTGCATATTTGGATAGCTTCTTAGGTGGGATAAACAAGACGACCTTCGTCCTCGAAAGCAACGAACTCATACGTATAACTAACTAGGTTTTTGAAAAGACAGCGCACTGCTAACTCTTTGCATTATATATTTTTTTGTATTACTCGTACAGTCAAGAGCACGTCAAGCTTGACACTTTGTACTTTGGGCCGTTCTTATCGTAAGCGGCATAGAGTTGGATTTAAGTCTTTAAGTCAAGCTTGACATGCTCTTGACCCTCCGGCGATGTATTTAATTATTTGCTTATTATATTCGAACATTCGAGGACACGTGCGGCAAAAATTATCGAAATTACAGATACTACTGATAATAAATACTACAAAACTGAAAAAAAAAAAACGAAACGTTACTAAACTTTATAACAAAAGACTTATACAATATTTTGTATAATATTACTAAGGTCATAATAATTTTTGTCCCATTGTTTTCAAAATCGATCAGAATCGAGAACAGTGTTGCCTAACGTATATATACATCACTAAATGTTAAATTTGGCCAAAGAAATGTACAAGCGGACGTACCACAAAACTGAATCCATTATACAAAAGTGCATTCGTTCGATATTCATAGCGTATTAACGAAAGATCACAAATATGTCGCACCAAGTAAAAGCCGCAATGTATTACAAACATGAGGTTGCATATTTGTTTTCTCGAAATTCATACAAAACCAAAATAATTGTTTTTAAAATAAATTATGCTATGGATGCTATTCGGAAGTGTTAAGTCCCTTCTAGACCAAGGACGTTGTAACACGTCCGAAACGTCGAGGCAAATAAACTACATTTTATATACGATAAGTCCCGGTTAAAAAATATATATATACTATGTTATCTCACTATACGACTAACAAAAAATTACTCAACAAATTTTTACTCTCGTATCCGTACGCTTAAGCATACCACATACAACAACGTCATTGCTATAGGACACTGGAGCGCACAATATTATTTAAAAATATAAATAATCTACCCACAAATAAGTAAGATACCAAAAAAAAACCTAACAGGTTTAATAAGACTAAGGGAAATAAATATTTAACTAACGTAATTCCACCGTGCTTACAACATGAACAGTAAATATGAAATACATGAATAGGTAGACTTACTGTTGTTATCGTAATCACAACAGAATTACTGAATTTGAATACTTAAAACATATATTAAAATTATAACTTTTTTAATAAAAATAAAAACAAGCTCAAAAGTTTGTGGAATAACATCTAAGTATTTGCCAAGTTTTATAGAAATCGGATAACGGAAAGTGGGTGAAATCCAATACACCAGAGATTCATCCCTTGATTTTCCAACTTCAGAGCACTAAGCGTGAAATATTTTCTTTCAGTTTGAATGCGACCACTACTGAGGTACCTCCTTTCCAACAAAAAAAGAATCATCGAAATTGGTTCACAAATGTCTAAGTAATCGCGAACATACACACAAAAAAACAGTTGAATTGAGAATCGCCTCCTTTTTTATAGTCGATTAAAAAGGTACATAAATAGACATTTTACCACGAGGCTGGATATATAAAAAGTCAGGTATATGACTTCTTCTTTAAAGTGCAGCCACCCCAAAAAATTAAGCAAATTCAAAACTTGGTAAAATCATCAAAGAAGGAAATCTAAAACTAGACGACCTTGAAAGAGTTAAAATGAGAACAAAGTGCTGATTGTAACATTTTATGTACAGTATTTTAACTTGACAAAATAACGGACAAAATGTAACATTTTCACGAAGATCCGTGTTCAAATTGTTATACAAGTAATTAGGGTTTCCTGAACATGCGAATTTTGTTCTCGAATTTATGAGCCGCGATAAGTGGCGACGAAATATGGCGTGTTCCTGGCGATGATTGCGACCAGGAATGGACGGTTGGCTACGAACTGATGCGGCATTGAGACTATTGCACACCGCATCATCACCACTGCCGCTGAAATAGAACCATGTCACTATTTGTGAACGTCAGTCGACAAAAACTACGTTAGATGATTTTAAACTCACGCAATACTGCGATGGAGTATAGAAATATGAATATGTATAAGTACATAATGGAATTCAACACACTTAATAGCTCTCTATATATTTTATGCACAAATATATTATTGTATGACATAAATAATATATTCTTGTATATAACTTTTGTTATAAATAATGTAATAAAAATATATTACTGCCAAAATTATCAGAGTATGGTGCTGAAAAGCCATTAGTTACAAACATCGAGTTAAGTTTTCTCGATTGATATAATTGAAAATGAAACTATTTTTTTAGATCAATATCAGCCGTGACTAAGGGACTGTAATGACCCCGAAATATTGGCTTATTTGGAAAAACAAATATACGCGATGTATTCAATAAAATAAATCAATAATGCATTTAATAAGCAACATCAACGTCAGCTTGTGGCAGCTGTAAAGGTACCGTCTGAGGGAGAAGGTTCATAAATCTCTCACAAGGTGTCGCTTAAAAAGCAGAAAAAGATCTATAACAGACACGAAAGAATTTCATCGACCTGCTGACTCAACCTATTAGCTCGGCGACGCTACGGTACAGCGTGGTCGCAGGTTCAATTCCTATTGGGTCGAAGAAATGTTTATTTGTGGTCGATCTTTGTATTAATAATTATTAAAAAAATGTGCAGTTATTTCACAAAATATACGTAAATCACGGTCGTACAATATCGTGAAATTCAATTTAAAAAAAAACGCGATTTCGATCCGCAAAGAATAGTTTAATTTCCAAAGTTTGAATAAATTACAAAATGAAAATTATTTTATTAATTTGTATTATTACTTCTTAACTTATTCTTACCATTTGAAAATAAAAGACAGGACTAAAGTCGGAAGAAGTAAGGAAAATGGGAGAAGACGTAGACAGGAACTGAATTAACACAAAATATACATTTAGATTATATAAAAGTTTATGACAGTATAAAATAAATAACTCCTTGACATAAATTTTATAACTATTATAGAAAAGTAATTATTTATTGTAGTTACTTTATATAATCTTAGTCCTTATTTTATAGAGAGTTTATTTTATGGTCCACGGTAGGTGGCAACGAAGTAAGGCGCGTTCTCGGCGATAATGGCGACCAGAAATGGTCGGTCCGCCACGAACACCTGTGCTGGTGGCTCAATAACGAACGACAGCGTCATAGCTACCATAGCTGTAATACAATTTTCTACTTCATACACTTGCACGTCACCCATAAACTCACAAGCCTACACCATACGAAGACGACACAACACATAAACTACAAATAAACACAACAACTACAAATAAAATCGCATAATGATAAATATACGTTTAATGTAATTTAACTCCTTTAGAACAATAACAAATTATTACGACTGCTTCTTTATTTTCCTATAGTGTTACATTTGTGGTTTGTTATTACTTATTACTTATGCAATTGTTTTCAATTGTATTGAAACTGGGTTTTTCATGTAGTATCACCACTGTCGCCTTGGAAATAGCCAGAGAATATAATAGTGTTATCCGAGGCTAGGAGTAGATAGAGGAACGGGCGATCCGCAACGAAGGATGAAAGGGGTAGAGGGGCGCTGCGTAGCATGAGTACTGCTCCTGTGCAGGGAGTAACGCTACTGGTATCTCATCCATGGAGGCAGGCGGTGCGCGAAGTACCTTGAGACTTGTGTTATAACTCATCGTGTGAGGCGGGGGGTGGCTCGCTAGGCTGATGGCGCACTAGGAAGACGAGGTGCTGCTCTATCATGAGGCACCAGAGCGCTGGTCGGTCCACGTGGAACTCGCGCTGCAGATCGGCTATTGCAATCGCGCGCCTCGTTCGCACCACCGCTGTTGTCACCGGACATAATACGGTTCACCGTCAGCGTTTGGACACATACGCAACACCGCCCACTTCCACCATGTTATTCATTACTACAGATAACTCGTTCATGTACAGTATTTAAATAATGCCGCACACAAAAAAATCTTTGTGTCGTAGTGTTTATATTGATTCAATATAAAATGTTCAATGTAAATCAATGAATTTTATCAGTACCTACGTTGTTGATACTCTACGGAGAAACAGTAGGAGGCAACTACACAGAAAGCAGTTGGTTTTTTAAGATCCATATAGCGAAACGGGCTACTCAGTACTATAATCATATTATGGTATTTCTTTTTAGGGCAAACGCCATTACTGTCCATGAACGGGTTAAATACGTTATGGCTACGTACTCTCAATTTAATAAGGATTGAGAGTTATTTATTGTTAATACACCCTTACACCGTTACGAATAACAAGTTTAAGAGAAAACTGTTGCGAATGCATTGATGTTTATAGCTTGTTCTAATCATGGAAATTTTATAGCTCGTCCTAATTATAAAAATTTTGTTTTATTGTGAGTCTATTGATTTTCATAGCTCGTCCTAATTATGGAAAGAACGATGGTAAACTCCTATATAAATTTTTGTTGACATAATTTGTATGAAAAATATGTGAAAAACTAACTCAGTTTCAGACTTCTGTAGTTTATTTTATATAATAATACACCGCATATATTTCATTCAATTTATGTAAAACATAGGACCTCCACAAGCTGCCCCCTATCACGTTCGACGATGTCGACGTCACCAGGCTACTTAAGGACATCACGTCCCTAAAAGCAAGGCTTGCCGAAATTCGGTGTAAATTGGAAGCCTCGGATAACACCATCAGTGAATTACGTGCCCAAATTCTGTTACTTAGTAGTGTAGCTTCTGAAGCTGCACTACTAAGTAAGAGAACTTACAGAAGTAAGTGGGTCACCCGAGACCTGACACGTGAAAACTTGTCGCGCGGCGCATCTATTGGCAGTTTTGAGTCGGCCCATACGGATGTGTCACCGTGTGTGACCGCTGCTACCCGCGCGCGTATCCACGCGCCCCGCCCCTTGTTTTCCCGCCCCGGCGGCGGCGGAGACGTCACGCGTAAGCACGTTGACCCCTCGACGTGATTACTTTGTTGTTGCCGCTGCTACCCAACTAATTGCTCCACAACCAGAACCTAGGTGACCAACGATGGGGAAAAAGAAAAAACGGAAACTCATCTCTCGAGCTGTGTCGTCAGTACCACCGAGATCTACTCCTCTCGTGCGGCGACGACTGCTTCAAAAAGGTGGAAAAGAAAAAGAAGTGCACTAGCCGTAACCTTAGTGGCACCAGCCTGACTGGCGCCAATCATCTATTGCTTGCGTCCAGCGGTACCAACGACATTGCTATACATATTATGACTTCATTACTCCACAAAGTCTGCGGATATTGTGGAGTACATACGGGTGAAAGCCAATGCTGCCCTGAAGATCGCGCAGTTGGAGTCCCGCCACAATGCGAATTTTAATTCATTTGTGGTGAGAGTATCAACTCAACACCTGTCGACCTTCATGAAGGAGGACTTTTGGCCGAAAGGTGTCAAGTTCCGGCATTTCCGAGGACGGTTACCGAACATCCACGTTGCGTCATACGTCGCGGTCCATACGTGTAAATAGTGTTAGTGTTTTATTATATTATTATGTATGTTAGACTATAAGGTATGTATTTATAGGTATTTTGTAACTTGAAAATAAATAAATAAAAACTTCAAACTGGAATATTATTAATTCCAGACCTCTCAGAACAGTAAACCCAAAACGAAATTTTGTTCAGAAATTAACAAAAATATATATAGATACGGTATAAAATAAATACGTCCTTGACATGGATTTTGTGACTATTATAGGAAAGTAATTATTTCTTGTTAAAAGTAACTACTTTATATATACAATCTTAGTTCATAATTTATAGATAGCTTATATTATGGTACACGGTACGTGGCGACGAAATAAGGCGCGTTCTCGGCGATAACGGCGACCAGGGGACTTACCACAACCTCTTAAAACAATATTACTTTAACCTTACATTGACTTTTCGTACCAAAACGCGCTTAAAGTAAGCTTATTTGTAATGTTAAAACTATGATGTTTTAATAGCAGCTTTGTGACTATTCATTCACTCAGTTCGTACTATGACGCGACTTTGATATTAAAGTAAAATTGCTCTTATGTCAATCTTAGCAATCTTACAATAGTGACACGGATACAATGGAAAAAATATTATTTTCAGTTTTATTATCTTAATATTGATTTGTAATGATTAAAAGTTAAGTTGAACTTATTTATTTACATATATCTCTTCAATATTTTGTTTATTTTTTATTTAATAGCACAAAGGAAATAATTTCTCGTAAATTAAAAATACGCGATGTTTATTTCGTAAAATTATGACAGCTCCATCTATATACTCCTTGGCGAAACTAAGAGTTGACATTAGACTATGGTTCCGAATTTACAACGTATTTATCAAGACTCAGCTTGATTTATTTATTTTTCTTCATGAAAATGCGGAATGATAATTGAAAACAACGTAATTTTAATAGATTTCATTATTACATACCTTTCTTTTTTTGGCAGTTAAAATTCTCTGAATGTAATTATTTTTAAGTACTTTAACATTATACTACTATAACACGATTCGGAACATCAAAAAAGAAAGAGATGGCATTATATAGTGCATATAGCGTTATTTCTTTCCTACTTTTAGTAAGGAATAGACAATATTGGGAAGTCATTCGTTCTTTCAGTCACTTTAGCAATAATGCGTTGCTTAGTTGATAGGTTTGTCATGGTACGAAAATGAGTAATATTACAATATAAAATAAACAAAATATTGAAGAGATACATGTAAATAAATAAGTTCAACTTAACTTTTAACCACTGCAAATCGATATTAAAACAATAAAACTGAAAATAATATTGTTTCCATTGCATTCCTGTAACTATTTTAAGATTGCTAAATTTCACATAAAAGCAATATTACTTTACTGTCAAAGTCGCGTCATAGTACGAACTGAGCGAATGAATAGTCACAAAGCTGCCAACAAAATATCATAGTTTTAACATAGCAAATAAACTTACTTTAAGCGCGTTATGGTACGAAAAGACAATGTAAGGTTAAAGTAATATTGTTTTAAGAGGTTGTCGTAGGCCCCCAGGAATGGTCGGTCCGCCACGAACACCTGTGCTGGTGGCTCAATTACGAACGACAGCGTCATAGCTACCATAGCTGTAATACAATTTTCTACTTCATACACTTGCACGTCACCCATAAACTCACAAGCCTACACCATACGAAGACGCCACAACACATAATAAGACACAACAACTACAAATAAAATCGCATAATGATAAATATACATTTAATGTAATTTAGCTCCTTTAGAACAATAACTGCTTGCACTGCTCTTTAGCAGTTTTAAAACTTAACCAAATTATTTTCCTATACTGTTACATTTGTGGTCTGTTAGTACTTATTACTCATGCAATTTTTTTCTATTGTATTGAAACTGCGTTTTTCATGTAGTATCATCACAGTCGCCTTGGAAATAGCCAGAGAATATAATAGTGTTATCCGAGGCTAGGAGTAGATAGAGGAACGGGCGATCCGCAACGAAGGGTGGAGGGGGTAAAGGAGCGCTGAATAGCATGACTACTGCTCCTGTGTAGGGAATAACGCCACTGATATCTCATCCATGGAGGCAGGCGGTGCGCGAAGTACCTTGAAACTTGGTTATAACTCATCGTATGAGGCGGGGGTGGCTCGCTAGGCTAATTGTGCACTAGGAAAATGAGGCTGCTCTATGAGGCAACAGAGCGCTGGTCGATGGACGTGGAACTGGAGCTGCAAGTTCGCTATCGCACACATTTCACAGCTCCGCTGCTGTCACCGGACGTAATACGGTTCACCGTCAGCGTTCGGCCATATACGCGACACCGCCCACTTCCATTATATTATTCGTTACTACAGTTAACTCGTTCATTTACTTAAATAGTACCGCACACAAAAATCTTTTCTTTATGCCGCCGTATTGATACAATATAAAATGTAAATCACTGCAAGCAAGCACTGTAAAGCCCTTAATTGGTTTTTTGAGATCCATATAGCGAAACGGGCTACTCTGTACCATCATATTCTGGTATTTAATTTTACGGTAAACGCCATTACTGTCCATGAACGAATTAAATACATTATGGCTACTTGCTGTCTATTTAATAAGGAATGACAATTATTTATTGTTAATACACCCTTAGGGCGCGTTTCCATTACGTCGTAACGTTTAATTTATCGTTGAACGACTGTCGTGTCTAGCTGTTCCCACTAGATCGTGACGACAATTTATCGGTTCACGGCAGCCGCCTTGTGGTTTGCACGACAGAATCGTTTGAAGCTGCGATTATCTGTCGTCACATTTTTATCGTGGCGTTTTAATTATCGTCAGACGACTGTCGTTCTAGCTCTTCCCATTCACGACAGTCTGTCGTCGTAACGTCAAAAAAGTCGTGAACGACAGTTAATCGTGTTGCTCTACGTGTGAACAAATTCATTGAAATATACAAGTCACGACACTTTAAACTGCACGACTAGCTACCGTCACAGTATGAAGGGAACGTGTCCTATGACAATTTTACGAGAAAACTGTTGCGAGTATTGATGTTTATAGCTTGTCCTAACCATGGAAATTTTTATTGCTCGTCCTAATAATGAAAATTTCGGTTCGTTGTAAGTCTATTGATTTTTATAGCTTGTCCTAATTACTGTTAACTAATTAAAAATACGTGAAAATATATAGTTTCAATTCCTGAAATTTAAACCATATATTTTCACATATTTTTCATAAACAGACGCATACAAATTATGTCAAAAAAAATGTGGGAATTTGCCAATGTTCTTTCCGTTATTAGGACGAGCTATAAAAATCAACAGACATTTGTACAGACAAGTTTGGTTTTGAGTTTTCTATTCTGAGCAGTCTGGAATCAATCGAGTATATAACCGGAAATAGAGACGAAATAAGGGCCATCCATCCCTGGCAACTCATCAGGTAAGTGGGACTTACTTATATCGCTTTTAAATATCAACTCTCGTTTGCGCTAAAGTCAGAAATTAGAAAACTGAAATAGTACAGCGCCCTCAACTGACCTGTATGTACGTCTCCGTATATTCCAAAAATATTCTGTATTTATTGTAATAAAAATAACATCACTAACAATGTGGGCTGTTCCATTGGGTGGTGTGGGAAACACCACCAAATGGAACAAAAAAACAGCAAAACATCTAATTACAAACAAACGGAATCACATTTCATCGGTAATTAAAATATGAAATATGTAATTGTACATTTAAGGTACATTGACAATTTTAAGGTACAAGCAAAGCCCAAGTTAAACTGGTCGATTTGAAGTGAAGCAATTGACGACAACCCTCAATTGTTTCGAAATCGGGCTGGCCAATCGGAGCACAGTTGTCACAGTAATGATTAGGCAGAATAGTTTTCAAACAAATTAAATGACATTTCGTCTCTATTTCTGCTTAGATACTCGATGTCTGGAATTAAAGAATCATTACATTTGATATTACTTGAATTAATTTAATGTAAGTGTGCTTGTGTAATCCAAGACCTCCACTGCATGAAAACTTGATGCAGTCGTGGTCTCGGGTGCATAAAGTTGATTACGACTTCACGCATTAACTGCAAACATGAAGTTAATTTATTACAGCCTTGACAATCCTTTTAACAATGATTTCGCTCTTGTTCTTGTGGTTGGTTGCGGGTCTACTGATTGTTATATCTCGTCCTAATCATAGAAAATTCGAATTTATTGATTTTTATTGATCGTCGCAAATAATAAAAATTTCGGTTCACATAAGTTTTTATGGAACGCATTTTTTTCATGTAGGTAATAGTACCTACATGAAAAAAATGCGTATATATAATGTATCTATGTAAAGTTTACATATCAAAAGAATTTATAGATAAAATGTACAACATTTTCGTGCAAAACAACAGAACCTGAACATACCTAAGCTGATAAGAGTAACCTCCACCACATGCAATATTAATGACTTATTATGACTAATAATGGGTTTCACAATACCTAAATATTCGCAATCAGTACAGCATGAAAACTTTTGAAGATCTTTTAGTATCACAATTTAAGGTCTGCGTCTATAGACGCATGGTCAAAAGCTATAAGCATCAATGGCTGGAGCTAGTCTTAATTTAGTAATGTAATGTGAGCAAAGGTTCATACATCGCTCATCCGGTGTAACGACACAATACTAAAAACAAACAAAATAACACGACGTTGTTAACCTAAAATATATTTACGGAGAAAACGAAAACTTTCATATATTTCTCACAAATGGCGCTAACGCAAAAAAGTCGTTAAAACCCAAAAAACAAGCACATAGAAAACTTCGTAATGTCTGCTGGGTCGTTCCATAGCTCAGTTGGGAGAGCGGCATGCACGGTACGCTGAAGGCGCTGGTTCGAATCCAGCCTGATCTAAGGAACTTTTCTTGGTGTTCGATACTTATACGAATAAATAAAATAAAGACGTTAATGTAATTTCAAGACTAAGGTCTTCGAATGATAACATGATGCAAAAGTCATTGTAGCAAGGAATAAAATTGAAACGGAAAAGTTACAATTTATTATGTCTAGGAAAATTCTACGTGTATAATTGTCTAGGAAAATTCTGCGCGTATAATTATACATTTGTTACATCGTATGAGCGATATAGAAAGACGAAACAGAAAAACATTAATCAGCTCATGAGTCGCAACAGCGGGCAAAAATGCTAATTTAAAACAAATACTAATACTATAGCACATCACCCCACAAATAACATAAAATTCATTCAATGGACTAAACAGACTTTGATAGGTACTAATAACATTCTTTTATATTATATGGTATTATGTACTTCAGAAGCAGTAGAACTCCTTGTCAAAGAGCTCACCAGGATTTTTTTTTGTACTGCTACCGTACCTATTTCTGCCGCCAAGTCATAATGTGACCATTATTGCGTTCCAGTTTTGAAGGGTAAAAGTGCTGGTGAAACTACGTGTCAAACAACAGTCAAGAGCACTTTGGACCGTTCTTATCGTAGGCGGCATAGAGTTGGATTTAAATCTTAAGTGTCAAGCTTGACGTGCTCTTGACCCTGTACCTGTAGTACGTAAGGGGCTTGCCAACTTTATGTCTCAGGGTGACCAGCAGTATTGCCAGATGATCGCTTAAGGTCTCCATACCCTTCAATCCTTCTTCTTGGTCAAATTACAGGCACGTGGGACTTATGAAGTTATGTCTCATGATGACGGGCGCAGTGGCAGTGCCCTTCAGATCTTTGCGATTTAAAGCTCTGAGCGGCACTTCAACTGTAATGGACAGGCGTGTATCTTACCATCAGGCGCACGACTCGTTCGGCCCATCACTTGATATTATAAAAAAAATTCGGAACATGGAATTGCTTTGAGGTAGATGCAGGCTCTTCGACTTGTATCTACCTGCACAGTGAGTCCTTCCACTTATAAATTTTTCTTATCAAAATCCAACACACGTCACATCAGTATATTTTAATCGTTTATCAGAGCAAAAGAGCTTGCAGAGAGTATGAAACTCACAGGGACAATTCGTCTCTTTAGTCCATCCAATAAATCGTAAAAAAAGTGACAATGGTGTCTTACCGGTGGCAGCCGCTGCTTCAGCGCCCTCTTCGTTCACCTCGATAAAAGCCTTCTGCACAGCTTTGGACACATACAAAGGTTCTGGGCTCTTCAACATGTTATCGAGACCTGACTTTTGTGCGTTGAAAATTGATGTAATACCCAACTGAAAACAGTAAAATCTTTTGAGATATATTAAATAATATCTACCTATTTTGCCCTCCCCTTCATAACTGACGCATTTACATTTCTGTAACTTTTTTCAGCAGTAGAGCTCCTTACGAAAGAGTTCGTCCAGGAAAGTATTGACACCTTACCTATTTCTGCCGCCAAGCAGTAATGTGAACATTACTGTATTCCGGTTTCAAACAGTAAGGGTGCTAGTGAAATTACAGGCACATGGGACTGGTCAACTTATGTCACAGGGTGTCGGGCGCAGTGACAGTACCCCTCAGACCTTTGTGATTTAAAGCTCTTTGTGGACTACAACAACTATTATGGACAGGCGTGTCGCTTCTTACTAGGCGCACGATTTGTTCGCCTCGTCACTTACTGTCATCAAAAAAAGTGCCCCGGAATGCGTTCTTGATGTCGCTGCAGTTACTGTGGTCCAGGGCAGTTCCTAATTTTTTTTTTGACACCAGGTAAACCAGTGTGGTTGTATAACACATTATTATTATTATTAGAGTAATTTACCTTGGGCAGAACTTGCAACAGATCAATTTCAGTCTCTATCTTGAACTTAGGAATGGTGACCTGCACCTTTACGCTGAATGTATTTTTCAAGGCCGACATGAGGTCGAATCCCTCAGCAAGTTTGGTCAACACATTGTCCAAGCCATCAACTTGACTTGGCAATATGATCGCCATACTTGCTGATTTGCCTTTGTATGGCATTATTAGAATCTGCAAAATATTCACGCTGTCAAAAGCAAATACACTACGCGCATATGTTAGAGCAGTTACACATGACTGCATCAATACAAACGCGCTATTGCATCACGGGATTTAGGTGATTGCATCGATGCAATCGCGTCTGTATCGATGCAGTCGCGCGTTTGCATCGATGCAATCGCCCATAAATCGCAAGCGTAGCGATGCAGTTGCTGAGTCGCCATGTGTAACCACTCTTAGGCTCAGTTTACATTGCCGCGGAAAGAATGTATATTTATGGAAACTATAGCATAACGAACTTACTAACTATGTCAATTGTGTAACATATAAACTAGCTACGAACAAAAAACATGTCGCGCGTTTAATTTTTAACAAAATTTTTACCCGTTTAACAGAGAACACACAGTATCGGTAATTTTACAGCTACCATATCGTATCTATTTTCTACGTTACGTGTAAGTATAATCTTGGAAATAAGCTTTATTGATAGAGACACATTAGTTTTGCTGGCAAGAGATCGAGTCGTGTAATTTTAGATTCAGTAACTCAAATTTTTTCATACAATACATTTCATTACACAAATGTCAAGGCCAGTCAATGCGTTTAGGCAAATATACGACTATTAGGCTAAGAACTCACGGATCAGTATTCCCGCCGCGATTTGCGGAGCCGCGGGTCCGTAGAATGTAGGTGTGTATGTAAAATTTAGTAGCATATTTCACAATGCGTTTTACGTCAGTGGCAGGGACCATTGCTCACGGTAACCGCTGTGTTTGCGAGGTAGTAATAGAGCCGCGCAAGGCGTTTAGCAACTGTCGCCCGCGTACTCTGCGATTGGTTCGCCGGCGACCATCTCGATTCGTCGTAACTAACCACGCGACTTGCGATCCGGTCCGCAACCACGATGGCTAAGTGGCCGCACAAACCTGCGATCACAGAAACAGCTGTCCCGCATCCGTGTCGGGCGAGTTCTTAGCCTTATACGTTTGTACGTGTTTTGTAATTATTCCAATCGTCCCAATAAGAACAAAGAAGAAGAAAATAGTAAGAGAACAGCCAATCACAGATCTGAAATAAAGTCATAATTGAGACTGCGAGTTTACATCAAATACCATACCTGTGAGTCGAGGCCCTGGCACTCTGCGTAAGGGAATTCATCTTCTTTGTACATCATCGGAATATTGATCTTGGTGGTACTGTTGACGTGGAATGGCTTATCTTGTGTAAGTTCGGGGTTAAATTTAGAATCCCAGTCACCCTGAATATAAGTTAAAACTCCAATTGAATATTTTCAATAATTCATATAAAAATGTTAATTAATTTTTGAATATCATGATGTTTTACTCCGCTAGTTTGTTATTATTATTGATACAAAAATGGAATAAACACAAAGAAGCTACGTTGAGGCAACAGACACGGGTTTGGTTCCAGTCGGATTTAAGGAACCTCTCTTTGTGTTTGTTCAATGTTTCTATTCTTTTTAAATGAATACCGCCATAACGTTTATTGTATATTCTGCTTTTATTGTAAATTATAAGTCTAACCTAAAAAATCTATAAACGGTCTTATTATTATCAATAAATGATGTAAATGATCGTAGTAAGCTGTCGACATTATTTAATAAAAAAAAAATAGGTAAGGATAATTTTAATATACATTTCTCTCGTGAGTTTGGGTGTAATTTGTGGTTGTCTATATGTACATATGTCTATGGCACCCGCGATACA